>NC_056628.2:122035493-122336784 GCF_002870075.4 Lactuca sativa
TGAGTCTTGTGTATATGTAAAAGCTAGTGGGAGTATAGTTAGCTTTTTTGTGTTGTATGTCGATGGCATGCTTCTCATAGGAAATGGCCTCCCAACCTTGCAAGAGGTCAAGTCCTGGCTTGTGAAGTGTTTCACTATGAAGGACCTTGGAGAAGCTTCTTACATTCTTGGGATAAGGATATTGAGAAACAAGAGTAAAAGACTAATACGACTTAGTCAATGTACCTACTTGGATAAGGTGTTGAAACTATTCAACATGGAGAATTCCAAGAACGGTGTCTTACCTATCCAAAGCAATACCAATCTGAGTAAGACTCATAGTCCGAGTATAGAGGATGTGATAGCTGAGATGAGTCGAGTACCAAATGTTTCCGGAGTTGGATCGATCATATATGCTATGACTTGTACTCACCCTGATGCAGCCTTTTCGCTGAACGTGGTAAACAAATATGAGGGGAATCCTGGTAAAGCTCACTGGACTGGGTAAAGAACATTCTTATGTACCTGTGGAGGACTAAGGACCAGGTCCTTACCCTCGGTAGGAGTGATGACTTGAGAGTGACAGGGTATAGCGAGGCCAACTTTCAGACCGACAGAGATAATTTCTACTCTCAGTCAGGCTGGGTATTTACCATGAATGGAGGATCAATAACTTGGAATAGTTCCAAACAGGAGACAGTATCTGGTTTAACGTGCGAATTAGAGTACATAACAGCAAGTGAAGCATTAAAGGAGGCGATATGGCTGAAGAACTTCATCGGAGACCTTGGAGTTGTACCAGCTATAAAGGAGCCTATGGAGATTTTCTGTGACAGCGAGAGTGGGGTCGCCTTAGCCAAGGAAACGAGGGATCATGGCATATTCAGAAGCATCGACAAAAAATATCACTTCATAAGACATCATATAGAAGGACTCCTCATAGCAAAGAGGGTATCATAAGAGGAAAACCCATCAGATCGCCTTACGAAGGGACTGAGTTGGGTTAAGCACTTGCAGCATGTAGAGGATCATTAGGCTGAAGGATGATATTAGTTTTAATCATTAGATAGCTGTTTAGAAACTTGTAATAGATAAAATGTAACTGACATTTGATGATTAAATAAAATGAGTTTTGTTTATGAGTAAAGTTACTATCTTGTGTCAAATTTTTACTATTGTTTCGTTTTGCATGTTTTGACTTCCAGAATAATAAGATTATTCAAAGTATCCACAGTCGACCATACTTTGGAAGTTGGTATTGAGGCAAGACTTTCATGAATCTGGCTTGTAGATTTTCTAGAGTTTTTAGGCGTGGATAAAGTTTGCTACAACATTCCTGAGTGCTCACTGTACTTGCAGGTCGAAGGCACCAATGTTGGCCCTTTACATTGTTATCCTGGTTTATCGTATGATTGAGTATTGTGGTGATATGTGAGGTCTGTATCCTTGTAGATAGGATGATACTATGCTTAGTGATTTGTTAGACCTTCTTGTTATCTGTTCTGGCTATATGTTTACCGGTCACATGTGTTGATGTAGTGTGGTTTGGTTGAGACTGTACTGCTTCGTGCTACCAGTCAACAAACCCGGTAATATTTATATTGGTATGTTATATGTATGCTTATCTGTTACATATATGTCGACATCGATTGGGTGTAAGTTTGGGTTGAGGCAATCTTGCTTTGTACTGAAGGCCAATAGATCCAGGGCGGCCCGGATAAGCTGTAGGCCAGTGGGGCATACCAGTTAGGCCGAAGGCCTAGAGAACGATCCAGATAGGATGAAGGCCCGGTGAGGCGGTCCAGTCATGCTGAAGGTTTTTTGAGTGGTCGCGATAGTCTGTAGGCTGGTGGGGCATTCCAGTCAGGCTGAAGGGTCTGTATGCATACTATTTTTTGTTTATGTTATTTGCTATGTGTTGGTACTTTGGGGGAACTCACTAAGCTTTATGCTTACCGTTTTTGGTTAATGGTTTCAGGTGTTTCAGAGATTCGTGCAAGGCGAAGGCGTGACCGTACACATCCTGATTTTATGTCATTGATCTTAGGAGGCATTGATTTTCAAATAATGTTTTGAGAACACCATTTTCTGATTTATAAGTAAAAGGATTGTTTTGAAAAATTTAAAATGGTTGAAATTTTTGGGATGTTACAAGTTGGTGTTAGAGCCTTGATTTGAGTGAATTAGAGGAACACTCGTGTGAATCCAGTTTCAAACTAAGGAAAAATAGTTTTAAAAATGGTTTTCAAAGTAATGTTTTTCCAAATAACTTTCAAAGTTTCTTTCAAGATAACCAAAAGAGAATGCAATGTGTATGATCAGTCGGAGCCAGTAAGTAGACCCCAAATCACCATACTGTTATTTGATCTTGTGATATGTTAGAACAACATGCTAGTGATAAGCTAGGGATCTTCAGGAATTTCATGATAGAATTGTCTGATTATATAATGCCTTATCTCTTATAAAATCGATGATTGATTGTGGTATGAATCTTTCACTTGTAAATTGGCTATTGAGTGAATACGCTAAGTCATATGCTGCATGATTTAAATGATCTTAGGATAAGGGGTTAGGTTCTGCAACGTAGCTCTTATCATAGTCCAACCGTTGTGTGATTGAATATGTTACTCTAAGATTGTTTAACTATGGGGTATGTGATTGTATTCATGCAATAGTCATCTGGCACCAATAGAGAGTCGCGTGGCAAATAATGGTATGGTGAGTCGTGTGGGGTCAACCGCCTAGTTACGTTATTCGATAAGGAGGTGGTGGTTCCCTAGAATGGGTGTGGTTCGTTGCCGGTCGGCGTAAGGAATGATTAGCCACTCTTGAGAGAATGAGGGCAGGGTGAAGGTGTGCTCGTGATGCTGGGAGTCTGTGATCGAGAGTTCATATTGGAATCTGTCCGATTTTATCCTGTTATAGTGCCAGTCATCTCCTCTACTCGAATGCTGCCTGCTTCATTCTTTGTGGTACCCATGTCGATGAGAGTTAACCATCAAATGAATACATTAAATTACAAGCTATGAGGGTTAAATAATCTTATAATAAAGTACTTGGACCTATTGCACATCTCTTGTCTAAGTCCAACCATTGTAGGGTTGAGTCCTTTAGTCGAAGGATTATTTAAGCTTTGTTGCATGTAATTGTATTCATGCAGTGATTAGATGACATTCGTAGGGGTTCTTCAATATCTGATGGAAGAGGAGGTGTGGGTGGAATCCTAGGAGAGCCTAGGAAGTATTTAGTGCGGTTGTTTCGCTATAGAGCAGGTATTGGGAATATTTTTTGAGTAGGTCTTAGAGGACCGGAGACGATTCTTGAGGAAAGTATGGATAGGTGTGGAAGGTAGTATTGGGCCCGTACTACTGGAAGCATAGGATCCATACTTGAATCAAGGAGAGTTTCGGGGATTCTAAGGATTGGCCGGGGTGATAACATGGTTTGGTACCATGATTCGTGGCAGGGGTTTCATACCTGTTGATCTTTTGCTTATGGCTCTCGAGGCATGAGGATGGGTCTGGTAATTGTTTTGGGCCTCGGTGGCGATATCGGTTTGGGTTGAATGGTTAAGAACTTGATGAGTTGGTTGGTTTGAGGTCTCGAAAGTTTCACTTAAGGCCATGTATTTGAGTCGCGGGACTCCAGGATGGAATGACCATTATGATTGGCTTGGAAATTATAGTTGGAAGTAGAATGGTTGAGGGATGGTTTGGTATGTCGCTATCGGTGGCAAGGATCATGCCCTTTTCAGTTTCCGATTTTGAAGAAGGAGTGAGTAGACTTACGATTTTTAGAAATTGGATGTAAACCCAGCATGAGGTTAGTTGGTCGCAGATTTTGGCGACAATATGTCAGCTTAGGAGTGTGCAGGTGGAGTGATGTGTTATGGATGCTTGTGATGTGTTCAAGGGTCTGTATGCTTTTGTGTAAAACATTTATGGTAAGAGGTCATGATTGGAAATTTTCAGAGGTCTTCATCTAAACTCAGGATTATCTTAGGATTGGTTGATCCCTATCTGTAAGGTCATCCTGTGTGTATTAATCACTCTGAGGTTAGGAATGACGGTCCCTACTTAAGCCGGTTTAGGTTATGATTTGGTTTCAAAACTAGTGGGTGGTAGTTTGAGCCCTAAGTTGGGGAGAATGGGGATTCCCGGGTTGAGTATCAGTCGTTGAGGGATTTGTCAGTTCGTTGTTGGATTGCTATTTTCAGATTAGTTTCGGGCAAATGTTGATCGGTAAACCATTTCTAGAAGCGGTTATGTTCAGTTCCGTGTGAGTTTTCTAAGGATGTGCATGGTGGTAAGTTCTTGATATGTTTCCAAGACGGCTGTTTATAGGTTATGGGCCCAGAAATCATGATTGCTCATTTCTTCTGCTTATGGGACCTTCGGTATTGGCGTTGAAGGAATTTGGAAAATCTCTAAAATCAGCTAGTTTAGATAAAGCAAATAATTAAAGGTTGTTGGGAGTATCGGTCAGGTATTAGGAAGTCTTTGCGGAATGTATGAATTATAATTCCAGTGGTTCACAAGTTGTTGTTAGGGGTTTGATTATCAAGTTGGGAATTGGTTATAAGGACTTAATCATAAAGCCCTTTTATGATGGTCTCGAGTGGTTTTCCAGATGGGGGTACGCCTTAGCGGATAAGGGTTGGATGTAATGCGGAAATTCTTGGATTGAGCATCCTTGCTCGTCAGAGCAGTGGTTGGTAATGGCATAGCAAAGAATCAAGGGTTATTTAAGGCTATGGTACATCATATGGTTTGGTTTTGGTTGATGTTCGCGGTCGGTATGTTTTGAGGATCATTTCTGCATGTCTCTGGTATTGTCCCCAGTTAGGGACTGGGGGTAGATTCAAAAGGATGCTCACCAGTTTTAGGGAAGGTTCTGCGAGAATATATTATGAGTGGCCATTTTCGAGTAGGATTTTGGTGGAAACTTGCATTGGAAATCCCGAGTGTATCCGTGCAAGGTCTGTACCTAGAGAGATGTGGGTTAAGAAAATTTTATGTCAAGGCATCAGCTGGAGGGTTTAGGATTTAGCTTATGTATCTGTGCTATTGGATGGCTCTACCTTTGTGAAGGCCAGGCAAGTGATGAGGTTTCGGGCTTATAGCAGCAGTGTATCGGTCCGACGGTTAAGGAAATCTATATGTTGTATCTCTTTGTTGTCATTAGGAGTTGAATAGATAGTTTGACGAATACGTGTCATGGATTTAGCATTGGTTTAGTTTGGGCAGTCTGTCACGGAGTCAGTCCAGTCCGAGATTTCAGGCTTTAGATAAAATACGTTGGATATCTATATGGAATTGTGGAATATATCTTCTTCGAGTGGGAAATTCTACTAGGATCAGTTTCCTTGGGAAGGAAATTGTATGTTCAGGGTTGTGGTTATGTCCCTTAGGCCGTGGGGCACGCTGGGAATGATAAGAAATGATTTTGAGGACAAAATCGAATTTAAGTGGGGGAGAGTCGTAACACCCGGTTTTGAATCACTTCCTTATTCGGGGTTGCGGGATCATCAGTTATCATAAGGCTTGGGAGCTTGGGGAAGAAAGGATTTGGCCCTTTTTGGATAAGGATGTTAAAGTTTAAGTGGTCTGACTTTTCGATGGTGTTTTAGAGTCTAAGGGCATAATCATAATTTTCTAACTCTATTCTTTATAAATTTTAGTTTTGGTTCGGGGAGTTTCAAGGCCATTATGGTTGCTAGAAGTGTAGGGCTTCTCGTCACCTTTCCGTGGATATAAAGTTCGTCGGAAACGGACTTAAATCGAAGAACTTATGGCCTTCAGAGTATCTAGGGTTTTAGAGGGAACCCTAGTATGCGGGGCATACCAAGGGAGTACATTGGCCGTACTTCTGCGGAGATCAGTACACTTGGCATAGAGTGATATATGTTGGGCATAATGCAAAGGGTGTTGCGGGGGTGCGAGGCCTCGTACGTTGGGCATACGAGGAGTACATTGGACGTACGAAGGTAAGTTAGAAAAACCTAATTTTTTGTTATGCCCTATATAAGCTTTATGATAGCCCCTTTTGTTCATTTCTAAGTTAGAATCCATGCTCTAAATACCCTAATTCTACCCCCTAGCTCATGTTTGGTGATCTTGAAGCTCTTTGTGAGATTTGTGGAGGATTTTATGGGTCTAGAAGAAGAAGGAGGAACTTGAAGACTTTTTGTTTGAAGGAAAGCATCAAGATCCATCATTTGCAACACCTTTTTGTAGCTTGGGAGGTATAAAGTTCAAACGTATCCCTTTCATTTCATGGATCTTCTTTTTGGTTCATTTTTGGTCATTTTGACCCCTTTTGGTTGATTAGTGGTAGTAAAAGTCGTCTTGGAAGCTTGAAATTGTAGATCTAGATATATCATGGGTTCCTTGGTCACAAAGGTGCACACTTTATGGTGGTTTTGGTTCCGTCCATGTATTATTTCAAGTATTAAGCTCTCTTGAGCTCTAAAGTCCCATTTAGCCATGCATGCACATAAAGTTGGCAAATTTATGTGATTAACCACCTTAGGGAAGTCAAATCTGACCTTAGATCCATGTCTTAATGGATTAACTGATGAATATAGAAAGTTGGTCGTGGTAGGTGAGTACGCTGTGCGTACAGCTATGTACGTTGCACGTACAAGCTTCCCATGCTGTACGCTGAGCGTACAGGACAAGTATGCCCCACGTACTCGGCAGACTTGGGCTTTTGCATTTTGGGCTTCGATTTGAGTTTGGTTGTGTTGGGCCATGTTGGGCCATCTGGACTTTTATGGTTGGGCTGTTGTGACTTGTTGGACTTTCTCGGGTAAAGGCCCACGAAAGGAATTGGGCCCAAACTATATTTGGGCCGTAGATGTTTATTTTGGATTTTAGGCCTTTGGTCATCTAGTTTGAGCCTTGGATTTGGGCTAAGCTGAAGGAAGGGTAAAAATGTCTTTTACCCTAATTTGGACTCATAATGTGAGTCAGGGGATATATGTTGATTGGTTGTCTTTGTGGTATCTGATAGCGTGTGCATTTTAGTGGATCTGCAAGCAAAGATTATTCGTAGGATCAACTATTGTGGTATCTGATAACGCGTGGATTTTAGTGGATCTGCAGCGAAAGATTTTTCGTGGATCTATCAGCCAACAACCAGGGATCATCTGTATGATTTGGCAATGTGAGGTGAGTTTTCCTCACTGTATATGTAGGTTGAAGGAACCAATGCCGACCTTTTAGATTGTTAACCTGGTTTATCGTATGATTGAGTATTGTGGTCATCTGTTAGGTCTGTATCATGGTAGATAGGATGATGCTATGGTTAGTGATCTCTTTGACCTACCTGTTATATGTTTACCGGTCGCATGTTTTGATGTATCATGCGTGGGTTGAGACGATATTGCTTCGTGCTTCCAGTCAACAAACCTGACAATATTTATGTCGGTATGTTATATTTATGCTTATATGTTACGTATGTGTCAACATGGTTTGGGTGTATGGTTGGGTTCAGGCGGTCCTGCTTAGTGCAGAAGGTCAACAGACCAAGGGCATCCAAGGCCGAAGGCCCAGAGAGCGGTGCAGATAGGATGAAGGCCCGGTGAGGCGGTCCATTCATGCTGAAGGTTTTGTGGGCGGTCCTGATAGTTTGTAGGCTGGTGGGGTGTTCTAGTCAAGCTGATGGATCTCTATGCTTGTTGTTTGTTGTTTATGTTATCTGCTATGTGTTGGTACTTTGGGGGAAGTCACTAAACTTTGTGCTTACAGGTTTTGGTTTATGGGTTCAGATGTTTCAGAGAATCGTGGCATGGCGAAGGCATAACCATACACATCCTGATTTTATGTCATTGATCTTGGGAGGTACTGATTTTCAAACAATGTTTTGAGAACACCATTTTGTGAAAATTTTACTAGTAAACGGATCATTTTGAAAATTTTTAAATTGTTGAAATTTTTTGGATGTTACAAAAAATAACGCTAAAATTTTGTAGAAATTGGCGTTATGATCGTCGTTTTATGCCCTTGAATATTAAAATTCATCACATCCTTTGTTTTGTTGTAGTTAGATGTCGAATAAGATAAAATCATGCCGGTAGAGGAAATTCTTCATAAGTAGTCAAAGCCTTCTTCAAAATTGAATGATTCAAGCATTTAATCAGGTTTGAGTAGCAGTAGAGTGTTTCGAAGCCTCGAGGTCTACGATCATGTTTTAATTTGGATTGACAATGAGATGAACAGGTGAAGAAGATTGATCCGTGAATGAAATATGATCAGTAGATGAAGCCATTTATGAATGATTGAGAGAAGAACACACGGTATTGAAGAATAACAGAGAACTGCTTTTAATATTCTTGAATAATCTAAGAGCATAAAGAGATAACTCCAGACAACTTGGGTATTTATAGTGTTGAAATTACAAGCGGTTACCTTTTGAGTTTGAAATGACTAGAAAAAGTGGAGAGAGAAAACCACTCTATCATGCAATAAATTCTTGTCTTATCTTACACTCAAATAGGCATGACGTTGCCCATGCTCATTATTACTTTTTGAATAACCCAATAGAAATCTTCTTGTTCATCACTTCTTCAATAGAAAAGGGTAGTTGTGATGATGTTATTTTCCAAGAAAAACTCTTCATAGGAAGGGAATTAAATTGCTTCTCAATATGTAGAAACATGACATTTCAATTGGAGTAGTTTTGTAATCACTGAGTCACCCTCCATGTAACATCCTAGTAATCAGAGTAAAATTTACATTTTTCAAATCAACCCAATGACCATAAATATTTACAAAACATTGTTTCAAACATGATGGTCAATAATTAGAGTATCCTAAAATGCAAAAACGGTAAAATCCGAAGGATGTGCACGATCATAGATTTGCCTTGCCTCGAGCATCTGGAGTACCTGAAATTGTTGCAATCAAAATGTCAGCATGAAGTTTAGTGAGTTCCCCCAAAGTAGCACCACAGAAACAGATAACCAAACAAATATCAGGTCCATAACCTCCTGTTTGGATTACCCCAGGCCTGCAACCTTACGGTTGGAATGCTCAATACAGAATGGGTCTACAACCTCCTGGTTGGATTACCCCTGGCCCCCAACCTTGCGGTTGGAATACCTCGACCCAGAAGCTTTCGGTTGGCTTACCCAATTCATAACGGGTCCACAACCTCCTAGTTGGATTACCCTTGGCCCAAAACATTATGGTTGGAATGCCGTAGCCCACAACCTCTCGGTTGTAATGCTTCGGTCTGTTAAATGACAACACAAAGCAGTACAGTCTCAACCCCACCATATCATGTCTTCATATACATAACAAGTAACATATATCCAACAACAACTAATCATATACCCAATCAACTAACAAACATGTTGATTTATAGATCACTACTGCATAGCAACATCCTATAAACTAGCACATAGATAGAACATATCACTTCAGTATAGCTACATCCTCTATATCAGTATATATGAATTGATAGGCTATAATTGGTGCCTTCGACTCACAAGAACAGTGGGGAAAACTTACCTGAATCGAAGAACTCTAAAAGACTGTGATATGATCCCTTTTTCTGCATTACATGCACCAACAAATCCACTAACACCACAAACAGATAAAATCTTAATCAATAGTACAAAATCCTCAAGTTTGACCCAAAATTCAAACTTGGTCAAAAATTTAACAGTCAATGGAAGTTAACGAAAGTCAAAGCCCAAGATTGATTGCGTACGATGAGCGTACTCCACGTACACCCAACGTACACGATTCAAGTCTAGTACGCCAAGCGTACTCCTAGGTATGCCCAACGTACACTAGATGATCCCAACATTCCATGAAGCACTTTATCCCTTACAAAATTTTGTCCAAAGCTCAAGATCTAGACTCAAAACATCGACTTAAGTCAGAAAGTTTCCACTGACTTACATGGCTAGAAAAGGTCCAAAAGCTAAAACCTAACCTGTTAATCCATTAAGACATGATAACTCTTGCAAGGAAGGGATGGTTGGTCCAAGATCACATTTTTATTTTTCCTAATAGCTCCATAATGTATAAATTTTCCAACTCTATTCATTACAATGGTGCAAACAACAAAGATCTAGTATTTTAAGTTTGAAAGGGGCCAAAAGTGCATCTTTGTTACTTAATCCATTAAGTCCAACTGTCCAACCTTTAGATCTGAATCAAAATGATGTTTAGATGGATAAAGTTTCCAATTTTATGCATAAAAAGGTCACAAACTTTCAAGATCTAAACTTTATGCACTAAAGTGACTAAAAGCTCATAACATCAAAAACTAGCCAGATCTAACAAATGCATCATCAAGATTCAAGACTTATACCTATAGAAGATAGATCAAGGTGAACGGATTATGGACCTACAAGCTCCAATGCAACCAACACTTCTCAAATGAGCTCCTTTTTTTCAAGATACACCAAGAACACTCCAAAGTACTCAAGAACACCTTCTTTTGCTCACAAGTCTCAAACAATGGGATTATTATTCACTTAACAAATATTCATTATTAATTTTATAATTCCTTAGTTTATGCAGTCGGGTTATGTATGAAGAATATCCGATAGACTGTGGAATGTGTGGTTTCCGCCTCATTCCCTATTCCTTGTTTGGTTGTGGGTTTAGGGAAGATCTTCACAATTAACTGTCTGTTCGATATTGGTTTACACATAACTAGTATGAACTTAGTAGTCATAGAAGGAATGGGTTAATCATGCTTTTAATAAAAAAATATTGGAGTTCCTTGAGGAACATTATCAAAAGATATCAAAGGACCATAACAGTTAAATCTGTAAGTATCTAGTGAATACTTCAGGGTTATATACATGAGGATCCGACAACCAATAGGATGTGTGGCCTCCGCCTAATTCCCTGTTCCTTGTTTGGTTGTGGGCTTGAGGCAGAACCACCCAATCGATTGTTTGTTCGATTTGGATGGTATATGATTTGTATACACTAAGTACTCGCAGGAGGAACTAGTAAGAATCATTTTTTTTACTTAACATTCGTTACATAAGAAAATATAAGGTTTACTGGAGAAACACAACGCAGTTTTTGAAAGAACACATAACAGTTTTCTAAAACAAAATGCTTATGAACTCACCAGCTTAATGCTGATACTCTTTCAAAACCTACTTATTTTCTTAGGACATTAGTAGATATGTACACACGCCAAATTCAAGAAGATGGAGCATAGTAGCTTCGAGTCTTTACTTGTTATTAACTTTTGGAGTCAGTTGTTTATGATTTGAAAACAATGTAAACATTATACTATTACTACAATAGTTGTTGTTGCTTTGATTACTATTATTCAATTGTTGTGATACTATACATGACGTCCTCCGCCCCCGAATGTTTCCGCCGTTCCGGTTTAGGGGTCTGACAGATTGGTATCAGAGCATTGTTTATAGTGAACTCAGTATATCAACCTGTAAAAGATATACAACTATAAATACAATGGGGTCGAAGTTCTCTGACTAAAAGTATACTTTTAAAATATAAGTATTTTACGAGAAGGATAATAATAAGCATACATACTAAGAAGAAGTATGACAATAAGAACAAATAGGAACAAAACAAAAAAAAGTACTTAGATGTTGGACACTACAGTCAAACCTAAGCAATTATGTAATCATATCTAGAATAAATATAACCTCATGAACTATATTTATTTGAGATACGACCAACATGTGTTTGGGAGTGATGGTGGTGTTGCAACAGGCCTAAAACTTACCTAACTCTATAGACGAAGTATCCCTAGAACAAAACATGAAGATAAAATACTATAGGAGTATTTTAAGCAGTATAACAAACTTACATGAGAACTAAAAGACCTTTACTGGCAGGTCTATTGTTGCGAAGTGCATGCTTCCAAGGTTATATATAATTGGGATCTTATAGACTTAGAGTTGGTGATTTTCGCTCTACGACATGTTCCTTGTTTGGTTGTGGTTTTAGAGTAAGATCACCTATTCGAAGGTCTACTTGTTCTTGGTTATATACAACTTGCATGCACTGTTCGACTATAGGAGGACCTAGTTTGGATCATCAATAGCTACAGAAGAAATGATTTACTTAATCTCATAAGATTCTTTAGACATTCCCATGATCATGCGAACAAACTAGACATAGATAGCCGCTTCACTACAACCACTAAAAGAGAAGACAATGAGGAATCATACGGAGGAGGCAAATCTTCCATCAGGAAGTGATGAAGATCTATGGTAAAACCCGAAGCATGATCTATAAAGAATAGGAAAACCATAAGAGAGTCCTGAGGCAACTAATTCCAACAGCTAAATTCAGGACCCTCATAACTACGACATGAAACCCCTCCCGAGGCGCGCAAGGTGGTAGAGCACTATATACGTGTTGAGAGAAAAACTTTGAGTCACACTTGAACAAACGTTAGAACAACTATATTGCGGAATAGTTAATCTTGAAGGATATAAAAGCTCAACAATAATATTTAGAGTTAGGTGTTAGAGAGCTAGTTGCGGAAAAGTAAAGAAATATAAATGACAACAATTGTTATATCAAGTATACACTTAAGCTGATTCATAACAAGGAATGCATTCAAGCCAAGTTAATAAGTGAGATCAAACTTAGTGATTAATTCACAAAAGACTTGCTCCGAAGAGAGGTTGTGATTGATTATGAGAGTAAGAAGAGTGAATAAGTAAGATAGAAAGATAACTTCTGAGATGTGTATTAGAATTAGATGTGATACACTTCTTGCACACTTTTGATTACATGAGAATGAGCTCTATTTATAGATACTCACAAAGATTACTAGTTTACAACTCTAAGAGTAGCCATGCAAGGCATACTGGACAATAGAGTGTATTACAGAAAGGATAAAGTAACGTAATCAAGATAGAAACTGCGGTAGTAGAGACTTCGGTTGATGACTGCTGATGAAGTGGCTTGACTGTGGTGGCTTGGAGGCTGCGGTAGCTGAAGTTCAAGAGGGTCATTTTTTATGATTTGAAAATTCCCTCCTAAGTGACCTCTTTAACTTTTGATCATCTATCATGTTTAAGAAACTTGATCAGGATCCACCAAAACATCCTAATGTTCTCCAACCAGTTGATTCTTCTCAGGATCTCAAACTTGACCTCTACGGTGGTGTGCTTGGATTTTTCAACTGCATTTCGGCAGATGTTTAGTTGATTCCTGGTGAGACGATGCATGGCAGTCATAGGAATGAAGTATTTGACATTATCAGTCTTCCTTTTGAAAATGACTCCAAGTTCAGGATAGTTGGTTGCACGTAAAGATCTTTCTTCGTAGCCTTCGGTAGGCATCGGTGCGGGGTCAAGTGGTGGCAGATCGACTATCTTGGCAATGGTGAGGTGAATATTTGCGTCGATCTTGGCAAAATCATAAACTGTTTCCTTCAAAAAGGTATTAGCCCTTTCTAGTGCAATCTTCATCTACGGATGCTTCTCAGACTTGTGTTGAAACAACTTAGCGATGAGAAAGATTTCTTCCAGATTCATGGAAGGAAAATCAGCCTGGGTGCGCACGTAGTCGTGTTCCCTTCTGGTCAGAGTGTACTGATGAAGTTAGCCTTTATAAACTTCCTGATCTTGTAGTTCTTGACTGTTGATGGTCTATCATTAGACCATCTGTTCTCAACGGGAGAGCCATGCTTAGCAAAAAATTGGCTAAGTCTGTCAAACTCCATCGGCAGTCTTGTGGCATCTAGAAGGCTGCGGTCGAACTGCTCAAATATAGTGAAGTATATGGCATTAGGAGGAACTGGTACATCCCAGTATCCATCTGAAGGGGGTTCCGCATAGGTGAGGTGGGGAATGTAGTCATCATCAAGCAGTCTTCGGTGGGGATTGACCCAAGAATTTACCAAGGACTCATCCATGATATTGTCAAATTCGCAAAGTCTCCATACTTCTTTAGCGAGTTTGGCTGCCTTCCAATCTCTTTTCCTTTGGGCAGTGGCAGGTGCATTTGAACTCGAAGAAGACATATAATCCGCAAGGTTTATGAAGTGAGGGGGAGTCTCTGGTTTTTCTGGAGTGTTTTCAACTTGAAGTGGAGAGTTGTTAAGTGGAGTGTGATGAGATGGTTGCGGTGAAGGTTGTGGTGTGGGAATTTTTTCAGTAGTGATAGGAGGAGTTTGATGTTGTGAGATGGAGTGGCTGGAATGATGGACTTCTTCTTCAGTTCCCCCTCTTGAGGAGTTCAGAAACGGAGCCTCCTCAAGCCATTGACGAAGGCCATCAACCTTGGCATACACCTCTTGGAATTGAGTTTTGAGGGCTTCGGCCAATTATTGATTATTTGGGATGGAGGGGTTGAAGAGTAGTTTGTGGATCTCCTTGGTGAGGTGAAGGATTTCAGGACCATGGAAGTTGGCAGACAAAGATCGCTGCAGTCGGTTGATTGTAGTTTGAAGAACATAGATTGCAGACTCATAAGTAGTATGAGTCTCAGCAATCAATTTTTCAGAATGGGAGGCTTGATCCGCAATGCCAGCTTGGAGATCTATCTTGATTGCAGTAACCTCAGAGATGAGGCATTCTGTAGCAGCCATAAATTCTTTATGGTCAGCTTCACAATTATTGTCAAGAGACCGGATCCCCATTTCAACCTTTAGAGAGATACGCTCCGCAACCATTCTCTCTCTTGTTTCCAGGTGTTTAATCCTTTCCATCAGGGACTGCGGTCCAAGAATATCTTCTGGTTGTGGTTGATTTGGCTTGACCGCAGTAAGGATTTGATCAACCATGGCCTGAAGACTTAGAAATTCCTTCCTGGTTACCACATTCTTCTTCTTCTTCTCTTTGGGCTTAGAAGTTGAGTTATGAGAACCACTGGATTCTTCGTCTTCATCAAACATCATGAGGTTGTCATCAGAAGGAGAGGGTTTGTTTACCTCTTGAAGTTCAACATCATCAAAACCAAAGATGGGATCAGAACTCACTTCGATTTCTACTCCTTCATCTTATGAACCTTCAGCAGTGGGAGTGGAATGAACATTGGAGATATGTTGATCAACAGTGGCTTCCTGAGGTTTGTGGAAGGTTTCAACCATCTTTTGTCATCCCATCTTGAACTTTGAGGATGGTGGCTACGGTATTGGCATTATTAACGGCATCTACCCAATACTTAGCCACAACTTGTATTTCTTGTTCCTTCAGCGGCTGTTGTTTGATTTGTTGATCCTTGCGAACTTGGAGTGCCCTACGAAAAGCGGCATATTTCTTGGCTTCAGCCTCGATTGAGGGTTGATACTTGCTCCAAGAATCACTAGAGTTTTCACCGTCAATTCCTTGTAAACGCACCAAGTTGTCCCTTGGGTTCACGGATCCTTGCACATTTGTGCTCACCGTGCCTAAACCACATGTTTCTAATGAAAGCAGAGTAGGATTTCCTGAGATTCCTTGGTCTCCTTGACCCGTGGTCAAGTTTGGCCTCGGCTCAGTTCTGGCATGGGCAGAAGAAGTGCCCTGCGGTTGGGAATGTGTTTGAAGTGTTTGGGTGACATTCAATAGGATGGAGTACAACTCCTCAGGTGAAAAGATATGCAGTCAGGAAGCCCAGGAGACTTTAGGGCGAGAACCAGTGTTATGCCTTTGGGAATGAACTGGGGAGTCTCCTCTTTGCTATCAATCAGACTCACTTTCTGAGTCTGAAAGGAAAAATATAGTGGTTTTGAATGGATGTGCAGGCATCCTAAGGACTACCGGAGCCTGTAGAGAGGCTGAGGTATCGGTCCGGTCATGCATTTGGCTAGTAGGATCAGTTTTTCGTTTCTTGAGGATTAATATGGGTTGGTTGTCTTCTTCAGAGTCACTGCTGGAGTCATGACGACTTGGTTCCACAGTTGTGATTGCGGGTGGTGTTTTTCTTTTCTTTGAGGGTTTGGAGGGTTATGAAGCATCCTTTTTAGGAGTTCCAGATTTCTTTGTGTTGTGGGGGCCATGAAGAGTTGAAACTTTATGTTTACGTCTTTGGGAATGAGAGACATTGGAGAGTGTTGTAGAGGAAGGGACTGTGGTACCTTCAAGGTTTATGACTGCAGATGGAAGAAGTGGGGTAGGAAGGCATGGGTCAATACCTTCCATAGCCTCAATGTGGTCTGAGACATCAGCAGTCCCAAGACCAAGAGTAGAAAGAATATGGGTAGGGAGTCTGCGGATTGGACCAAAGATTGTTTGATCAGAGGAAGGATTGTACCTTTTTAGATCCTTTGTGACAAAGATGTTGATGTCACCATCCATGTCTATCCCTGCGTCCGCATGTAAGTAAAAAATGCAGAGAGACCAGAACCTGGAAAAGGTAAGTTCGGTTGGGTTCTTCCTTGGGATCTATTTGGAAATGTATTGTAGAAAATCATCCCAAAGGATCTATCCATAGTTCACGTCGTGGCCTGTGAAGATGATCCAAACCATTTCCAGTAGTTTAAGACCCATGTTGTCAGTGCCTCCGGTTCTGCCAGATAGACTGCGGATGATAAAGTGGCACACAAACTGCCAGACCGCAGGCAATTGGTTCTTCTTGAATTCGCCAACCCCTTTGATCTTTTTCTGATAACCCATCTGATATAGTGCTGAAGTGATCTTCGCCATTGATGGAGTGAAAAATTTTATGGAGGGATGAACAAGAAGGTTAATGGCGTTGAGGAATTTTTCTTTGGACAGATTGACCAAAGAATCATTGAGAAGGTTTAGGTGAACTTGTTGGGGGTTATCGACTGGGAGATAGCCAGAAAAGGCACATTTGTAGAGAGTTGAAATTGGAACAACGTCTATGAAAGCATTAAATTGTCCAAACAGAGGATGATTTTTCAAGAACTTGATTATGAGTTTGGTGGGTGCATTGTAAGAAGGTTGTTCTTCGAATATGGCCCTGAAATTGCTTGAGGCAATTGTGGGAGAGTCTGAACCAGTTGGGTTCACTGATCCAGAAGATTTGGATTTTTTCTTTGACACACCGAATTTCACCATTTTTGAGTTTGAGAGAGCATTGAAAAATACAAGAAAAGATTAAGAGTTTTGAGAGCGTAAATGTTTCTTTGTGGAGAAGAAAAGGATTTTATAGTTGCTTAATGGAGCGGGAAACGTTTCTTTTTCCTAAGTGAAATTGGGTAAAAACATTTGGGTTTATCTTTTGAATTAACATCTTTAATCTTAGCCACATATTGACAAAAGAGGCATAAAGACTGAATTTGGGATTAACCAGAAAAGGGACTCTGCATTTAATGAAATGTCAGATTTTGTATCACGTCTTGAGAACGTGTGGAGGGGGAGAGATTAATCCGTTGGATAAAGGGGAAGTTGTAATGGATGTGATGGTTTGGGGGTAATAGGTCTGACACGAGGATTTGATTTGGAAAATCTTTATTTTGTCATCATACCTAAAATAGGTCTGACACGAGGTTTAGAGAAAAAGAATGAGACAATATCTCAAAGGAATGTTTTTATTTAATGTTTTATTTAATGAAGGATCATTAAATAGTACACTATTTTTGTTTTTGATTTGAAAAAATGAACAATCTGGAACAAAATTAACGGGACTGCGGATCGGCACATCATTGCGGATGATTCCTTTGTCATTGCGGATGACTGCAGTGGGAGAAACTGAGAAGAGCACTTGTACAAGAAGTGAGTAATAACAAACAAGAAAGACCCATGAAAGATAGATATAATATATGGTTGCGGTACATAGACTGCGGTACACAGGATATGCCAAAACCATCTATTATACATGACTTTTAGTTAGGACCACAATGGAGACCAAGAGGGTCTGCGGTACCTATCAATTTATGAAGACTTGAGGGTCCGGATTCATCATCCCTAACATTTGTAAGAATGCATTGAGTTTGGTAGAGTCAACTGCTTTTGTAAATACATCAACAATCTCTTCATGAGTAGGGACAAAGAAGAGTTCGATGTTACCTTTCAGAATGTGGTCTTTGATAGTGATACCGTAGTTCAATATGTTTTTTCTTGGAGTGATGAATAGGATTATGAGAAATCACTATGGCACTTTCAGAGTCACAGTAGATTGGTAAACGCAACATTCTGTATCCGTAGTCTAACAGTTGTGTCTTCATCCATAGAACTTGAGAACAACAGCTGGCTGCGGCCACATATTCAACTTCTGCGGTAGACAATGAAACACAACTTTGTTTTCTTGAGGACCAGCTGACGTGTCTACCTCCCAAACATTGACATCCACCAGATGTACTTTTTCGATCAAGTTTGCATCTAGCATGATCTGCATCGGTAAATGCTTGCAGACTGAAATCATTGCATGCGGGGTACCATAGACCAAAAGATTTGTTTCCTTTCAGGTACCAGAGAATTTGTTTGGCTACGGTCATATGTGACACTTTTGGGTCAACCTGATACCTTGCACATACACCAGTAACAAAGACAATGTCCGGTCGGCTTGCGGTGAGGTACATAAGAGAGCCAGAGGGATCCACAGATTTGCCAGAGGGATCAGCAGAGATCTTATATCCGAAGGCCATAGGGACCTTAGCTGAGGAGCAGTTGTCCATAGAGTATTTCTTCAATAGTTCAGTGGTGTATTTCTCTTGATGAATGAATATCCCTTGCGGAATTTGTTTGACTTGAAGACCTAAAAATAAATTAATCTCTCTATTCATGCTCATTTGAAATTTGTTTGTCATGAGCTTAGCAAAGTAATCCACCATTCCTTGATCAGTCGATCCGAAAATGATATCATCCACGTATATTTGTACAAGCATAAGGTGGTTACCGTTTGCTTTTCTAAATAGCATGGGATCAATAACTCCTCTTTTGTAGCCTGGAGAGACTAGGAAATCAGAAAGAGTCTCATACCAAGCTCTTGGAGCTTACTTTAGACCGTAGACTGCCTTTTGAAGGTTGTAGCAATGGTCAGGGTATTCAATACTTTCAAAGCCGGGAGGTTTTTGAAGATAAACCTCTTCTTTCAATTCCCCATTGAGAAAATCACTCTTAACATCCATTTGGTGTACCTTGATGTTTTTGTGGGTAACATATGCTAAAAAGATTCGGATGGCTTCCATTCTTGCCACCGGAGCATCCGTTTCATCGTAGTCAACACCTTCTAGTTGACTGTACCCCTTTGCAACCAATCTTGCGTTATTTCTGATGACCGCACCAGATTCATCTAACTTGTTCTTGAACACCGATGTTGTTCCAACAATAGTATGGCTTTGCGGTATGGGAACGAGTTGCCACACCTTGTTTCTTTTGAATTCTTCTAGTTCTTCTTGCATTGTAGAGATCCAATCTGGTTCCAATAATCCTTCTTTGATTGATTGTGGCTCGACTGCGGACATAATTGCTGCGTATTGACAATGATCAGATAAGTCCTTGGCAGATCGAGTTTGGATACCTGCGGATGGATTGCCAATAATTTTACCTAGTGGGTGGTCCTTCGTCCATACGTGTAGACGAGGCATCAGATAGTCAGCGGCTGCGGTAGAAGGAATGTCTTCAATATCATAGGTTTCTTCGGTTGGTGATGGTAGTTCCCCCTAGATTTGAGAACATCCTGCAGAGTTATCTTGGCTTGTTGGAGCGAGAATGAAATTTTCTTGAACAGTTTGGACAGTTTCCCCTGGATTGCTGATGGGAGTTCCTCTAGAACCCGAGAAGGTTCCCCCTGGATTGTTGAAGGGAGAGTAATAATCCTTGAATCGGTTCGAGTGTCAATGTTATGTATGAATTGATCATCCGAATCTGAAGATACGTTTGATGAAAATGATTTTCTGAGGAGAGGAGCTTGAGCATCATCAAGTACTGGAACCTCGATGGTTGTTGCTTGATTGGGAGTAGAGCTTTCCCCCTAAACTGGAGAAGTGAAAGTATTAAGAGATGCTACTTCGGATAGAGATGGACCAGAAACATCAGCATGTTGTTGTTGAGCGTTCGATGACACATGAACTTCAGATACTTTTGTTGTTTCAACAAGATAAAAAAGATCATCATAATTGACTTCAACCAGATTTAGAGGACCTGAAGAAGCAGGAATATCACTTTCCATGATTGCGGTGGTTTCAGTAGATGGAGGGGCGTTGCGGATGTAAGAATCATTGAATTTCACATCGAATCTCTCAATGATTAGCCTCGTACATCTGATAAGAACCCGATAAGCAACCTAGTTCATAGAATAGCCAAGAAAAATGCCTTCATCAGACTTCGGTGCAAATTTGTTAAGCTGATCTCTGTTGTTGATCACAAAACATCTACACCCAAAGATGTGAAAGAAATGAACATTTGGTTTTCGGTTGTTGAGGCCCTCATAAGGTGTTTTATTGAGGCGTTTGCACACGATGCTTCGATTTTGAACAAAGCATGCGGTTGCTACAGCTTCAGCCCAAAAGTAAAGAGGAAGGTGTGCGAAGTTGAGCATGGATCTGGCTTCTTAGACTAGAGTACGGTTCCTTCTTTTCTACTACAACATTTTGTTGAGGTGTATAAGGAGGTGAAAAGTTATGAGTGATACCTTTAGATACCAAGAAGCTGCTGAGTAGATGGTTAGTGAATTCGGTTCCATTATCACTGCGGATGTGTCATACAGGCAGCTTGATCTGGAGTTCTATCTCTTTGATGAAGTTGATGAGAATTTGCGGTGTTTCGGATTTGAGTCCGAGGAAGAAAACCCAAGTGAAGCGAGTGAAGTCATCAACTATGACCAGTATGCATTTTTTGTGATGAAGACTGGCTACGGTGGACAGACTGCAGAGATCAATGTGCAGAAGCTGAAGTGGTTCAGATATAGAAGAATCAATCACCATGGAGTGACTTGCTTTGGACTGCTTACCACATTCACAAGTAGGACATATAGTGTCATTGCTGAACTTGAGAATAGGTAGTCCTCTAACCAGTTCTCCAATAACCAAAGTGTTGATGTACCTAATGTTGAGATGAGCGAGCTTGCGGTGCCATAACCATCTGACTTTGGATACGGCTTTGGAAAGGTAACACAGCTGCGATTTACCAATGATGAGAGATACATCTAGAGGATACATGGTACCCTCAGATCCTTACTTGATCAAGTAGGTGCTCCTATCACTTCTCATAACGTAATAGAATTGATCATCAATCTCAACTCGATGGCCTGCCTTACATAGTTGGCCAACACTAATGAGATTGTGTTTGAGGCTTTCTACATAAGCAACCTTATGAATAGAGAAGTTCCCCGTAGTGAGTACACCGTAACCTCGGATGATTCCATTCGCATTGTTGCCGAATGTAACATTTCCACCATTGCATATAGGCCTGAAATCCCGAAGGTATTCTAACCTTCCGGTCATGTGCAAGGAGCATGCACTGTCAATTAAGCAGGTGCTCCTATCACTTGTCATAACGTAATAGAATTGATCATCAAACTCAACTCGATGGCCTGCCTTACATAGTTGGCTAACACTAATGAGATTGTGTTTGAGGCTTTCTACATAAGCAACCTTCTGAATGGAGAAGTTCCCCGTAGTGAGTACACCATAACCTTAGATGATTCCATTCGCATTGTTGCCGAATGTAACATTTCCACCATTGCATATAGGATTGAAATCCCGAAGATATTCTAATCTTCCGTTCATGTGTAAGGAGCAGGGACTGTCAATTAACCATTCATCTTCTTGTTCCTCCTTGCACAAAGCCTGAGAATTACACAGTTAGTTTAGGCATCCAAACTAGTTTGGAGCCTGGAACAACATGTGAGTTTCTGAGTGATGCATGGAACGAGGTTGCAGGGACTGGTTTCGTGTCAACTTTTAAACCTAGTCCTGGATGTTTGTGTAATTATGGAGTGTAGTGTGTTTTTGTAAATTTATGAGGTTTCTGATTTTTGCAACTACACTAACATTCACAGGTTGTGATTTTGTTTTTTGTTTTGACACCTCGTTTGGTCAGCGGTCTAAAGGAAGAGTTGTTTTGGCTTTTGAGTAGACCGAGGTTGAAAAGATCTTACATGAGTGTTGTTATTTTTTTGAAAAGTTTGTTTTGAAATAGGTTTAGCACGTGTATATCTTTGTGTCGTTTTTGTTGGATTTGGTAAATTACCCTTCCATTTGTGAAAATTTTGACGTGACTTTAAATATGTTGGAGTGGGTAAAATACCTTTCCATTTCGGATCATCTGAGGAATAGATTTGAAAAACACCGTTTTGAAAGGACTTTGCACTCTATTGAGTTGTGTCAAATGACACAGGAATGACTGTTGAAACTGCACATTCCTTTTTGGATGTTTTCTTGGTGGTAGGTTGTTTTGAAAGATAGTGAGAGAAAACAAATTTTTCTGGACTTTTGGATTTTTGAGATCTGACATGCCTTTTGTTTTTTGAAAACATTTGTCTATTTGTGCCTCAGGAGCGAATTTCTTCTTTGAAAGCCTTTCTGGCTAAGGATTTTGGTGAACCGCAGTCTTTGTTATTCAACTGCGATTTCCTAGAATCCTTTGAAATTTTGTGAAACGTGGGCTTGAGTCATCAGAACTTGAGGATTATGGGATTTGGGAACATTGACCCACTTCAAAATTTTCTATGGGTAATTCCTGATAAATCTTTTGTAGAGTGGCAGAACTTTTGTTTGAGGACTACGGTAGGGATGACTATTGAGTCATTTTGTTGTAAAATTCGAAGCTTTGTCTATTCTAGTTCACATTTTTTATTTACTAATTCATTTTTTGTCGAAGCTTAATGTCTAGACTTAGT
The DNA here is from genome assembly GCF_002870075.4 of Lactuca sativa. NCBI lineage: Eukaryota > Viridiplantae > Streptophyta > Magnoliopsida > Asterales > Asteraceae > Lactuca > Lactuca sativa. The sequence continues at coordinate 122,058,170 of NC_056628.2, forward strand.
ATTTTTTGTACACTCATGTTTCCTATAAATAGGGGCTGAGGATAGAAGTAGAGACACGAGTCTTTCTGCTTATTTTGTAATCAGTATTGTATTCGAATTCTCTGTTCTATACAAACTTGCTGATTAATATTTACATTTGGTGTTCATATCATTCTTTACTCATTCATCTAGATCATGATTGCTTTCTAAATCTTGATTATAATTCTCATCAATTGGTATCAGAGTAGGATTCAAACTGCATTGATCTGATTTTCATTCTAGAATCACTCGCATTTTGAGTTACGTGTTTATTCAAAATATTTCCGCGCTTTTGGTTATGAAAATCTCTCTTGATCTTCAGATTTGAATCGATTCTGCATCTGAATTGTTTAGTCAAGTAATCAATTAGCAATTTGTGGTTAATTCACAAATTCATCAAGCTTTCTTGGTTCATCTACTAAAATTCCGTTGTTGATTCCGGAATATTATGATCAATAGGCTGACAGAATGGAAGATTATATGAATGAGATTGATGAGGAGCTCTAGAACTGTATCAATGGACCAGTTCTACCTCCTGCAAATGTTCAAACATTAGGAGCCTCTAGAACATCAGATCAAGTCAGTAATCAAGGTGATCATTTGAAAAAGAATGAGAAGAGATGTATGCGAGAGCTGAGAGGTGCATTGCCACCTGTGGTTTACAACTACATTTGTGGTTGTAAAACAGCAAAAGAAATCTGGATCACATTGAAAGAAAAATACCAAGGTAGTGAAAAGACAAAGATCAATTCTGTTAAACAATGTCTTGTTGAGCTTAAGGAGTTTAGACAGAAGGATGCTGAGACGATTGAAAATTACTATGATCGTCTGAATGAACTCATTTATCGATGTAGCAGATATGGAATCACAAGGTCTCTTATGGAATTCAATATTACATTTATCATGGCGCTTCGTAAAGAATGGCGAAGTGTGAGCATAATGATAAAGAATCAGCAGAGCTTTGATACTTCGAGTCTGAATGATTTATACAATCAGCCGAAAAGACACGAAAACAAAGTGGCTGAAATGTTGGAAGAGTCGAAACAAAGTTTAAGTGGACCACTGGCGTTGGTGTCTAAAATGAATGAAGCTGAGTCTGTTGAAAATGAAGGCTCGGATGATGAGGGGTTTCTGATGAATTCTGATGATGAGGCAGTTGCATTTTACTCAAACAAAGGAGTAAATAAATTTTTTAAGAAGCCATTCAAACCAAAGGGTATGTAAGGAGATGCGAAGAGTGGTTTTGTGATAGCTGGAGTAAAGGCTGGAGGTGAGGAGAAGAAGAAGTCTGAGAAGTATGAAAAGGTGGATGAAAATGTGAAGGAATCAAAGGCAGAGAAAAAGCTGAAAGGTGACTCAAGAGTCAATTGTCATTACTGTAATGGAGCTAACCACTTCGCAACTGACTGCATTTTAAGGAAGAAGGATGAAATGAAATCCAAAGTCAAAGACGAAGCTTACTATGCTGAAAAGCTTGAGGAAGTTTGTGCAAAAGTAAACGGGTTATCTTTGGTTGCTAAGGGAGAGATAGAAGAAGATGAAAGTGGAACCTACCAAATTTGGTCTTCGGGTTTAGATGATGAAGAAATGAGGCACCCTACACGCGGTGCGATGTTCACTAGTTTCGAGATGAATAGCAAAGAAGAAGAAGAAATCTCTGGAGATTGCTTCGTGTCCAAATGCACTGATAAGTCTCCTATGACCACCAAGGTACTTGCTATTCTTGAATCTTTTAATATTCCTCTAATTGCTTATGATGCTGAAATAACTGCTTTCGATGATACTGTTGCTTATTTTGATGTTGTTATTGTGTCTGCTAGTACCGAGGCTCAAAATCTAAAAACACAAGTAGCTGAGACATGAAGACAGTTAGACATAAAACGAAGCAGAGTAGATTATCTTGAAATACAGATGAAAAATGTCAATACTTATAGGGATAGTCTGGATAGAGATGTTAGATTGTTGTTAGCTCAACGAAACATCTACTTTAATTCAGTTAAGAGACTATATGCGAAGTTAACTGCTTTACATCATTAATCCGAAATAAGCAAAGAACAAAATAGAAAAATACTACCTTTTCTTGCTTATGAACGTGAAAAAGTAGATGTTATATCGTATGATTGTGAAGATAGTATTGCTCAGTTTGACAAAATACCTGATGATAGATTTGCATATGGTATTGTCAAAATTGATGAATTTCTGAATGCTGATGAATTGGTAGATATTGTAAATGATAGTTTAACAAAGTATGAACAAATTAAGATTTTAAAGAAAACTGAGACTTTGACTCTTGATTCTCAACTCATTTATGCTGATCTTGATGATAATTCAGATAATGTGAGTGAAATTAGTGAAATCGAAGAGGAAGAAGAGATTGATTGTTCTAAAATGTCTGTAATGAATATAACGTCTAAGGTCAAAGGTAAAGAAATTTTAGTTGATTCGATAGTGAAGGTTGACACTGACAAACCATCAACTTCCCAACTTTTTGACTTTGATGATGTGGAAGTTCGAAGTAGCCAAACAGATGATATTGATGATGACAAAGAGAAAGCGAAAACTTTGTGTGAATGTAAGAAAGAGAAGAATGTTTCGACTAAAACATTAGCAACACGCGTTGTTGTTAAACAAGTGTATGGTGACACGAAGGAATTCAACCAAGTTCATAATGACAAAGGTGCATACTACTTGGAAACCAACACGGTTGTCTATCCAAATTTTACATGCACTGATAAAACGGTTTTTCCAAACCAAGTCCTCGTCACTACTGGAAATGTTGAGAAAATCAAACCTGAATTTAACAAAATGGTTGAAAATGATAACAAACGGTCAACTACCAAAAGTTTCTTTGCAAATCAAAACACGGTAGAAAAAAATTAACTCAAAATTCTTATGTTTTTCAACATCCAAAACCACCAAAAAAATGGGTAATTAAACATGAAAAAGAAGAGAAAGTGTTTCAAAAAGATGGTAAAACAAAATCAAAAGTGAAATTGAATTCTCACAAATTTAAAATAATGGTTGGAAAACTTTCAAGTGATAACAATGTTTCGAAATGAAAAGCACGAAAGGCAATTTTTTGGCAAATAGTGTCTAACGAAAAGCCTAATGATGATAAAACACAGGATTCGTTAAAATAAAAAGGATGGATATATTCGAAAATATGATAACATTAGAAAATATGAGACTTCACATAACTTTGTGAATGATCGTAAGTTTCAAAATGTTGGAAAATCAACGAATAATTGACCAATTGAATGTCAAAACCCAAACAAAAACAAAATTTTCACCTAAAAAACCAAATTTTCGAAATCATTCGATCACAAAACCAACCAAAGTTTCTTACACAAAAGGAAAATCCGATGTAATTCGATCAACAAGTGGCTGGAAGGAAAAGGAAAACCATTTCAAACTGGCAAATTTTCACAACAACAAATCAAGACTGCATTTGAAAAATACGTGAATGATCTTTTGCTAATAGTTCATCTTCTCATGGTTCGAATGTTCTAGAACAAAAATGGAAACCAATTATGCAAGTTAAGCAGGTTGCGAAAGCTGAGGTAAAATTCAAGGAAAACCCAAAACTATCGAACAACTTTATTTCAATATCTATATCTGATGATGTTGATTTAACTCAAAGTGTAAAGGAAAAAGTAAAAACTTGGGTTTTAAATTCTATGAATCTGTTTAATGATACTAATGAAGGACCCAAAAAGTCTTGGGTTCCTAAATCTTTTCATTAAATGTAGGTGATGTGTGATGAGAAATACGATTCGAAATGGTATATTGACAGTGGTTGTTCTCGTCAAAGGACTGGAAGAAAGGAGAACAATGTAAACTTTCAATTATATATATGATGGTTGTATTTCTTTCTTTACTATGTATTAATTTGTTACGTTACCACATGAAGTCATCCGCCCCCAAACCGGAACGGCGGAAACATTCGGGGGCGGATGACTTCATGTGGTAACGTAACAAATTAATACATAGTAAAGAAAGCAATACAACCATCATATATATAATTGAAAGTTTACATTGTTAAAAGGTACATGTTCAAAACCAATTACAATATGATGCCAAAATATGAATTTAAACTGGCGCCGCAACATCCCTTCTTCAAAAGCTGTTTGTTACCTGTAATTACTGAATCCCTGGGACATACAAGTAGTTTTGAAAGAGTAGATCAGTATTTAAGCTGGTGAGTTTCATAAGTAATAAATGACAACGTTTGTATGAAATGAAATGTTTTGTTTTTGTTTGTTTGTTCCTAGAAAATCCCATATTTTCTACTAGCATAAATGTAGCCTTCTATCAAGACCAATGTTTGTTTCTAGAAAATGTATGTACGTATAAAATTGCCAATACGTTTGAAAAACCTCATAAATCAATGTATTTTAATACCCCATGTGAGTTTTATAACCATGTTATTGACAATAAATGCCTATACTCAACGTTCTTCAGGCGTTGGAATGTTCTGACGTTTGTCACCCCAAATGGTGTACTGTAGCTAACAGTCAGGGCACGGGGTTGTCAAGCCCGTATACATCTATACACAAACACCATGCTCCCCCTCCAAGGGATTCTGGTATATAATACAGGACTTTAAATGTGTACTTGAACGTACGTGAAGTTAATGTCTCACAAAACTTAGTATAAAAATAGATTTACGTGTAAAATGCTCACTTGTTATGAAAAGTATAATTTTTATAGTGCCTAAGATGGACACATATACACACAGTATAAGGAGAGTGTTTGATTTATACATATATAACAACATTTTTCATTTCAAAAGATATGATGTTATCGTGATATGTTTTGCATATGAAAGTTTCCCTAAAATAGTTATAAATCACATATGATTCCGTTGATAAAAAGTGTATAATGAAACTTTATATAACACACGATAATAATCGTGTGTTTTACTTGTATTTCCGCCCTTAAAAGCATATAAAAGCATTTATAAGACATTTAAAAGTGTGGATTATAAGGGTATGAACTCACTTGATAGATCGAAAAATGCGAGATGAAAACCGAGCAGAATTTCGACTCGAGAAAGCGGATTTTCTCGGGAATCTTGGGAGCACAAATGACCTTCGGGACTTGAGCAAGGAAACCGGGGCTTCGGGATAGTACGTGCACGGAAAACGATGCAAAAACGCAAGAAAGATGAGAGGAATTTTCCCTTTTCTTCGGAACCCTCGCATCCCTTTTATAGGGGGTGGGAACCGCCTCGATACGCTGGACGTACGCGTGCGTCATGCCTGACCACTTCCTCGACTGCCTCGAACCTTCGGATGGGACGGGGCGTAGCCTCGCATAGGGGCGACGTGGACGATCCGAGGCCTAGGCCTCGAGTACGCTGGGCGTACGAGTGTACGTTGGGCGTAACTCGGATCGGCCTGGTGACTCCTCCTTTGGATAATACCCAGATTAAATAATAAAATTTATATTTTATTTATTTAATAAACTTCAAAAATTCATATATATTCTTCATACGAACTCAGTTTTCGACGTTCTTTATATCCACGCGTAGGCTGGACTACGCTCTACAACTTTCGTTTAGATTCCGTTGGCAAATTTTGAAATTATTTTTATTATTTATTTTTCAAAGGTCGCAGTAATAAAATTTCGTTAGAAATTCATAACTTCATTGTCTGACGTCTGTTTTTGCCAGACTTTTTACCGTTGCAAAACCATTGTCGAGACCTTCGATTCTCGTTTAGGTCATTCCGGCCAAAAGTCACTTGATCTCCGTTTCAAGTTTTTAGCTGTGTGTCACTAAGCCGAACTTGGAAAAATTATAGCATCTTTATACGAAGTCAGATTTGGTCGTTCTTTTTACGTACGATCATGGTTTAATGTCATCTAACATAGTAGGTAATTAATTTGAGATTTTTGAACATTTTATTATCGAAGTTAATTTCATTATATCAAAAGTGGTTACAATACTTGACTTTTTAGGTCATTACATAGAGTTGAAATATCAGGTTGTCACATCATCCCCCCGTTAGAGGGAATTTTGTCCTTAAATTTAAAGTAAGAAAGATACTTGTGAATCAGAGAAAAAGATGAGGTTACTTTTGTTTCATCTGATCTTCGCGTTCCCATGTGAATTCAGGTCCTCGCTTGGCGTTCCAGCGAACCTTCACGATGGTTATGCGACTTTGTTTCATTTGTTTGATCTCTTGGTCCAATATTTCTACCGGTTCTTCCACAAAGTTGAGGCTCCCGTTGATCTCAATCTCATCGAGTGGAATAACAAGAGTCTCATCGGACAGACACTTTTTCAAGTTCGAGACATGGAAGGTTGGATGTATGTTATTAAGTTCACGTGGTAGATTAAGCTTTTAAGCTACAGGGCCGATTCTGGCGAGAATCTCGAAAGGCCCTACGTATCTTGGATTTAGCTTTTCGTGCTTTTCGTAGCGTATTAAGCCTTTCCACGACGAGACCTTTAATAGAACACGGTCTCCTACCTGGAATTCCAAAGGTTTCCTCCTTTGGTCAGCATAGCTTTTTTGTCAGTCTCTAGAGGCTTTCAACCGTTCACGAATCTGAACGATCTTCTCTGTCGTTTCCCGTATGATTTCCGGACCGGTGAGAGTGCTTTTGGGAATTCGTCGTTTAGCTAACTGGGTGTCGCCAACTTCAGTCCAGCACAGAGGGGACCTGCACTTACGGCCATAGAGGGATTCAAATGGAGCAGCCTTTATCCTCGTATGATAACTATTGTTGTATGAAAATTCGACAAGGGGTAAATGGATATCCCATGCCTTTCCAAAGTCAATCACACAGGCTCTCAGCATATCTTCTAAGGTTTGTATCGTTCTCTCACTTTTCCCGTTTGTTTGTTGATGTTAGGTTGTACTCATGTTTAGCCTAGTCCCCAGGGAACTTTGTAGTGACGGCCAAAACCTTGAAGTGAATCTACTATCTCTATCGGAGATAATGGATATCGGAACACCATGCAGTCGCACTATTTCCCTTATGTAAGTTCTTGTAAGCCTTTCCATCTTGTCAGTCTCCTTGATTGGTAGGAAATGTGCAGATTTGGTCAACCTGTCGACGATGACCCCTATGGTATCGAGTCCACCCGTTGTCTTGGGCAACTCGGTTATGAAGTCCATAGTAATCCGTTCCCATTTCCATTCCAGTATCTCCGGTTGTTGTAGTAATCCTGAAGGTTTCTGATACTCGACCTTAACCTTAGCACAAGTAAGACATTTACTTACGAAGGTAGCAATTTCTGCTTTCATGTTAGGCCACCAGTACAGTTTTTTAAAATCCAGATACATTTCATCTGAACCTGGGTGAACGGAATATATCGTGTTGTGTGCTTTGGCCATGACCATGTCTCTGAAACCATCATGTTTTGGTGTCCAGATACGGTCCATGAGATAATATGCTCCACCACCCTTGATTTCTAGATTCTTTTCCATTCCTCTCAGGGATTCACCCGCCACATTTTCAGGTTGCAAAGCTTCTAGTTGAGCCTCCTTAATTATTCTGGATAAGTGGGAATGAATGGTCATAGTCAGAGATTTGACTCTCTGACCCGTGTATTCTTTTCGAATGAGGGCATCAGCTACCACATTGGCCTTGCCATGATGATAACGAATTTCACATTCGTAGTCATTGAGTAGCTCGACCCATCGTCGTTGTCGCATGTTGAGTTCCTTCTGATCAAAAATGTGTTGAAGGCTCTTGTGGTCGGTGAAGATAGTACTCTTTGTTCCGTACAGGTAGTGTGTCCAGATCTTCAGAGCAAATACCACTGCTCCTAACTCGAGATCGTGTGTTGTATAGTTTACTTCGTGTATCTTAAGCTGATGGGAGGCATAAGCAATAACCTTCCCCCTTTGCATAAGAACACAACCAAGTCCTTGGTTTGATGCATCACAATACACTATGAAATCTTCTATCCCTTCGGCGAGGGATAGTATTGGTGTGGTGCACAAAGCCTGTTTCAGTGTTTGGAATGCCTTCTCTTGTTTTGCTTCCCAGTCAAAGGCCACGCCTTTCTGGGTCAATGTAGTAAGAGGTTTCGCAATGCTAGAGAAGGTATTTATGAAACTGCGATAATAGCCAACGAGACCTAGAAATTAACGAATCTCTGTAGGTGTCTTCGGTGCCGACCAGTTCTCAATGGCCTTAATTTTGGAGGGGTCCACGTGTATCCCCTTCTCGCTAACAACGTGGCCCAAAAATTCAACTCTTCGAATCCAAAATTCGCATTTAGAGAACTTCGCATAGAGCTTCTCCGATCGTAATGTTTCTAAGACTTTTCGTAGGTGTTGACTATGCTCTTCTTTACTTCGGGAGTAGATAATTATATCATCGATGAAGACGATGACGAATTGATCAAGGACGGCACACCTTATTCATTAGGTCCATAAATACCGCTGGTGCTTTGGTTAATCCGAATGGCATCACTACAAATCCGTAGTGTCCATAACGGGTTCGGAAGGCTGTCTTGGGAATATTCTCCTCTAGTACTCGTAATTGGTGATATCTGGATCGTAGATCTATCTTCGAGAAATAGCTTGCTCCTTGAAGTTGATCACATAGGTCGTCAATGCGGGGTAGAGGATAACGATTTTTGACAGTAAGTTTGTTCAGTTCTCTGTAGTCAATGCACATACGGAACGATCCGTCTTTCTTCTTTACAAACAAGACTGGTGCTCCCCAAGGTGAGAAACTTGGTCTCATGAATCCTTTTTGATGGAGTTCGTTAAGCTGGCTGGAAAGTTCTTGCATCTCTGCAGGTGCTAGACGATAAGGCGATTTTTCTACTGGGGTTGCCCCTAGAACTAAGTCGATTATGAACTCGACTTGGCATCGTGGTGGTAATCCCGGTATTTCTTCTAGAAATATATCAGGAAACTCGCGTACTTCTGGAATGCTCTTAATGTCCTTTACTTCCTGTCTTGTATCGACGATGTGTGTAAGAAATGCATGATAATCCTTCCGCGATCACTTTCGAGCTTGGATGCACGAAATGATGCGAAGGTTTGTACTTGATTTGTCACCGTAAAACACTAATGTTTCGTTGTTAGGGAGATTAAGACGAACTGCTTTCTCAAAGCACATGATGTTGGCGCGAAGAAGACTTAACCAATCCATGCCGACTATGACGCCAAAACTTTTAATTTGGACCGACATGAGGTTGATTGGGAAAGAACGACCGTCGAAAGTTAATGTACAACCCATGTATATGCAGTTAGTGTTTTCCGTTTTTCTGTTTGCCATTTCTATAGTGAATGATTTTTCTAACATGTTAGGTTTATGTTTAAGTAAGTAAACAAAGTTTTGACTTACGAAGCTTCTCTTTACTCCACTATCGAACAGTAGCATGCATATGAATTATCGAGAAGAAACGTACCAGCAACTACTGTAGGATCAGGTACGGCTTCTTCGTGGCCTATAGCCAAAACTCGTCCCAACCCGCCGGTATTTGCTGTCTTCGGGCAGTTTCTCTTGTAGTGGCCCACCTCACCACAACCGTAGCAAGCTTGGCCTACACCAGCGTTGGGAACTTGAGTGATCGGCTTTATGAGGGCTCTACAGAAACAGACAGTGTGTCCCTTTCTATTGCAGTTGGAGCACTGCATTTCCCGACAAGGTCCATTGTGGTGGTAAGTGCATTTGGTGCACTTTGGAAAGTTGCCCACATAAGGCTTTGTTGGGTATGGATTTGTAGGAACGATAGTAGGTACAGTAGCAGCATTCACTATAACTAGTTGTTGTTTCTTCGAGGATTCTTGGGAAGACCCACCCTTCCCTTTATTGCATCCTCTATTCTTGTTATTGTTGTTGTTGTTTCCCTTTTGTGGTTCAGGCGTAGAAATTGTCGAGTTCTGATGACTTCCGTGATCAATAAAAGATTGCGCCAGCTCTTTGGCAGTTTCAAAAGTGTCAGGTTTTGAAGCTATCATGCTTGGCTGAATTTGGGGCGACAATCCCCAAATGTATCTCTCTATCTTCTTGCTCTCAGGAGCAATCATATACGGGCAAAGGATTGCCAGATCACATAATTTGTTGGTATAAGTTGCTATATCAGTACCAATCATTCCAAGAGTCCAGAGTTCGTGCTCGAGTTTTTGAATTTCTCCTCGTGGACAGTATTCTCTCATCAACATGATTTTTAAGCTCTCCCAGCTTATTGCATTTGCCACTATCAGAGTAAGTGCCTTAATGTGGCCATTCCACCAAGTTAAAGCTCTTTCAGTAAGCGTGAAAGTGGCAAACTTGACTTTGCTGTGCTCGGGATAGGAACAAACTTCAAAGACTGCTTTTGTCCTTTCGATCCACTGCTTCAAAACCATCACACCACCAGTCCATTAAACATCCGGGGTTTGGCATTCGTAAAGTCTATATAGGTGCACTCTCGGGGTTGCCCATGACTCTCGCCATGGTTGGAAGGAAGTGTGCCAATTCCCGAACCAGTAGTAACAGGGGTATTGATTTGTGACATGGCAGCCGCCACAGCTGCCGTGACTGCTGCTTGGAACATGGCAACATCAAATTGAGGAGGTGGAGGCGGTGGTGGTATAGGTGCTTCCCCACCGTTGTTTCGTCTTGGGTTTCTACGCGGTGGCATCCTTCAACTATAGGTTGAAAAGAGAAAGATAAGAATTCCATAGCATAGAAAATGAATGTGTCTCATGAACTAAATCGTTATAGTTCAACGAGAGAAGATAACATGAGTCTCAAAGATAGAAGAATGAAAGTTATTCGTAAGACCGAATATATGAATCAAGCGTATGGTTTCTCCATAACATTTTAAGGATTGAACGTAATACTCGACGTAGTAATAATAGTATGCCACTTATATTAATATAATAGTTGATACAACGATCACGAAAATTTGACCCCTATAAGGGTCTCCGGTTACAAAGTTTAAGAAAAATAAAAACTTTTAGCCGAGGTCCTAACTTATAACAAAATTTGGGATTTTGACAAGCACTACTTGCGACGTAGGTTGCGCTTGGAGCTTGACTCCGCATCCGATTGCTTTGATTCCATAAGACGCCTATTGAAGGCGGCTTGTTGTTCCCTCAATTTGGAGAGGGCTGCAATCATTTGCGCTTGGAATGACTCGGTTTGGAGGTGGGCATTGTCCTGAGCTCTGTCCAGCCTACGGATGTCGGAAGTGTGAACCTGTACTTCCACGTTGACTTCCCGAATCCAGCTAGCTTGAACTCCAGATTGGTAGGACTGGTTAGCTAGTTTGCCCACCATGACTGGGAGTGCCCGATCGGCTGAACCTCCGCCGCGTACATCGTAGAAGTCTCGGCACATGCCGTAGGGAGGGCGTAGACTTTGTTGTTGGCTCCAATGGTGGAGGTGACTTCCCCAAACGGGAGTCGGTCCTTGAAAGTTCCTCACAAATACGGGAGGTTGTGCGGGTGGTGGGTTGATCATTTCCGGCTCTGAGTCGGTACCAGAGTCATCCTCTTCATCCAATTCTATGGGTTCTTCGTCCTCCTCGAGATCCTCTTCGATCCATCCCCCGTTGCCTTGGTTGGGATAGTAGGGGTCGCCGGGGTGATGAAATCCAGCCATTTGACTGTACGAGAATAGGGTTATAAGAATAGAATAAAATTTGGAACTTGTAAAATTAATCATGTAGGTTAAACTATTTTATGTACCAAATACTCCTATAGTATTTAAATTCGCGTGTTTGATTCTTGTGATGTTTGGGTAAGTTTTGACTTGTTGCTCACTACGAGCATGCCTCGATATACATTGGTCCGATCTCGGGCAAATATAGTTGATCATGTTATATTTTTCCCAAATCTGATTACATATATCGAGTCTTATTCGTAGTGTCCAACTTGTCTAAATACTTGTTGTATAGCTATAATAATGAAAATAAGTTGTTGTATGCATGTATTTGTACTTAAATGAATTAACAATTTAAGTTAAACGAAACGCGGCTTAGGCGTAAAAAAAATATTTTGTCAGAGAGTATTAGTCCCTTAAGAATTTATAGTTTGTATATCTTATGTGGTTCGATATACTTAGTTCACTATAAACATTTCTCTGATACCAATCTGTCACACCCCCAAACCGGAACGGCGAAAACGTTCGGGGGCGGAGGACTTCATGTGGTAACTGTCACACCCCCGAACCAGACGGCGGAAATGTCTGGGGGCTGTTGTGACTCAATTGAATACCATCACAATGAATATACATGAAACATAACATCATACATTACCAAGCATTGGAATATTACAACTAGTAGCGTTTACATTCAGTACATTGATCCATAATATTACATGCCCAAAAGTAAATTGTTTGATACTAATTAGAACAACAGCAAGACGTTACTGAGTACATTTTTCCTTTTTCGATTTACCTGTTACCTGAGAATACAAGTATTTTGAAAAACGTCAACATATGAAATGTAGGTGAGTTCATAAGTAATGTTTGAAATATAGTGGTTTGTACTGTTTTGAAAATCACCAGAAAATCCGATATTTTCTGAAAAGAGCATAGTATAAAAAGGGTGAAGATTCGTAAGTATGCTTGTTTGTTTTCTATAGATGTAAAAGTACAATTTGTAAAACTCGGTATGTAACTCGTAGGTGTATTAATTGAAAACCCTAGGAAAACCCGATGTTTTCCTAATACTTTGCATCAAATGTTTTTATATTTTATTATTTCGTTGCGACGGGTGTATTGGTTGAGTCCCGGTGACGTTGGATTAATTATGGATTGTGAATTGTTATAAACACACATTAATGAAAATGACTAGTTTACAACTATACAAACGATCCCTTAGGCGTCGTTTGCACTATTCACTTAATCCAATCACGCAGACTTCTTATAGCCCCACGATCGAGGAGGAAAAGAGGGTACGAAGCCCCCGATATTTTCCATAAGTCGTTCAAGGCTATCGTGAATGCGAAGGGCCCTTAGCCCGACTCGCATTTGGTGAATTCTCGACTTTACTAGCAGCACCAGAGGACCCTTGGGGTCCAATAGAACCAAGCCTGTAAAAGTCCTTTTACACGGAATTAGGTCATATAAGACCCAACTACATGTAAGCGAGTTTCCTTCGGGCCTAAAGATCATGTCATTGGGCTAGCTAGGCCCAACAAGCACGATTTGAAACTTTCGGGCCCAAAGACGGTGTATCGACGTCTGGTGTATTCCCACGTGTGTATTGAATTCCCGAAATTTCCGCGTGTGTATTGAATTCCCGAGATTTCCGCATGTGTATTGAAGTATCGTCGTGTTAGTAATTTCGGATTCATTATTGATTCGAGATCGAATCAATTCGTTTGATAACGATTTTTGGTGTTGAAGGTGTATTATATTTCGCCGATAGTCGAGGTACTTATACTTCATCATGTCGGATTTATTGTTTAAAACATTAGAATTTTACATTTTTGCAGCCCCTTTCTTTTGGATAAATTTACACTTTTGACCCTTTGTATAAAAGAATTTCTATTTTAGTCCTTAAACCATTTTTCTTGACACTTTAGTACCAAAACTTGTAGAAAAGGTGTTTTTCAGCTCAAATTTATTTGAAAAACAGTTTTAGTCCCTCAAATGAAATTTTTCTCGGCTGAAACCCTTATTTTTGCAATTTTTACACTTTTGGCCCAAAATAGAAATTTTTTGCATCTTTGGTCCCCTGTTTTACAGAAAAATTCAGTTTCAGCCCCTCTAATTTGAAAATCTCGCAATTTGGGCTTTATTGGGCCGAAAAGTTCATTTTTGGCCCATTATGCTTAAAAATTAAAATTTAAACCTTCCAAAGAGTAAATTTCTGGAAATCCATTCTTGAAACTGTTTTGACTCATATCATCCCTCAGAATTTGTATTTTGACATTTTGGGCCCTTTAGTTTCATATTTTTAGCATTTTGAGTCCAAAAATGGGTTTTAAACCCAATGATGTTCATAATAATCAACTTGGTTATTTTTCTAGACATGATTTGTGTGAAATAACATAGTTTATACTTATTTCATGCAACTTAATGTAGATCTCGATCTTAAGGTATTTTTTTGACTAGATCTAACACCACAATCACATAAGAGCATAAATATAAGCATAGAAATCACACCAAACATACATATACTCATAGATTTACACATTTGCTTGTATTCTCCCCCACAAAACTCTTAAAAACCGAAAAATAGGGGGTATAAAGCTCACCTTTGGGTGTGGTTTCGGTTTTGGAGAAGAGATGGAAAGAAATGAGGTGATTTTCGGCCCTAGCAACCTTTCCTTGAAGATCTCGAGTTTAGGAGCTTCTAAGGTGCAAGATCACAAGATTGAATGAATTTAGAAGAGATTTTTATGAAGTGAAGGGAGTTAGATCATAAGTTAGCCATTAACTTACCTTAGATGATGAATAACTTTATGAAGATCCTTAAGCTTCTAGCCAAATTTTCAAGATCTTGGATGGAGAGAGTGGGTGATTCTTGAGTAATTTAGAGAGTGTTTTTGTGAGGTGTGTGTGTGTGTGTGCTCTCGGCCGAAACAAGAAGGGAGGGGAGAAGTGAGAAGCTTGACAAGATTGTTGCATGGAGATATGTGTTTTGCATGGAAAACCTAAGGACAAAAATGAGGTGTCATGAAATAAGTCAACCCTTCCTTTTCTTTTGGGCTTGTCTTGGGCCGAGAATGGAGAGAGGAGAGAATGGATTTTTTTTTGGGCTTTTTGCCCCTAAGCCCATATTAGAGTTTGGTTGAATGATTGTTGGCCTTATAAAATATAAGTGTGATTTTTACGCTTTATTAGGCTAGATTAGGTTAATTATGGTCCATAGTAGTTCATATAATTGATTTATTTCATTCTAGGCCCAATATGGCCCAAAATGTTGGAATAAATGAAAGTGGGTCCAATTAGAGCCCATTTAAAGGTTCTAAGCCCATGATAGTCAAATTGGAAGCTTATTGGTCCTTTGAGTCCAATAAGGAAGTCCTAGTCCAAAATGGACCTAAACAAGAACTTCTAGGGTTTCCAATTTCTTGTTGACTATTTGTAATACTTGTATGGTGTATTTGATTGAAAATTTTGATGTCATAGAGTAAGCATCATACATGCTCTTAAGTTTTTGATTCTACATTTTACTTGAGTGTAATGATTACAAGACACAAAATTTCTAGTTGTCACAGTAACGTAACAAATGAATACATAGTAAAGAAAGCAATACAACCGTCATACATATAATTGAAAGTGTACATTGTGAAAAGGTACATGTTCAAAACCAATTACAATATGATGCCAAAATATGAATTTAAACTGGCACCGCAACGTCCCTTCTTCAAAAGCTGTTTGTTACCTGTAATTACTGAATCCCTGGGACATACAAGTGGTTTTGAAAGAGTAGATCAGCATTTAAGCTGGTGAGTTTCATAAGTAATAAATGACAACGTTTGTATGAAATGAAATGTTTTGTTTTTGTTTGTTTGTTCCTAGAAAATCCCATATTTTCTTGTAGCATAAATGTAGCCTTCTATCAAGACCAATGTTTGTTTCTAGAAAATGTATGTACGTATAAAATTGCCAATACGTCTGAAAAACCCCATAAATCAATGTATTTTAATACCCCATGTGAGTTTTATAACCATGTTATTGACTAGAAATCCTTATACTCAACATTCTTCAGGCGTTGGAATGTTTTGACGTTTGTCACCCCAAATGGTATATTGTAGCTAACAGTCAGGGCACGGGGTTGTCAAGCCCGTATAGATCTATACACAAACACCATGCTCCCCCTCCAAGGGATTCTGGTATATAATACAGGACTTGAAATGTGTACTCGAACGTACGTGAAGTTAATGTCTCACAAAACTTAGTATAAAAACAGATTTACGTGTAAAAATGTTCGTTTGTTCTTGTATGTGAAAGTGACTTCTTGAAAATAGTGTTTCTAGTATGTAAAAGTTCGTGATGTTCTCGTAAAACTATACCTATTATAGTTTTCTAAAAGCGTGTCTCGTTTGTATGGTAATCCATAGTCAAATGCTCACTTGTTATGAAAAGTATAATTTTTATAGTGCCTAAGATGGACACATATACATACAGTATAAGCAGAGTGTTTGATTTATACATAAATAACAACATTTTTCATTTCAAAAGATATGATGTTATCGTGATATGTTTTGCATATGAAAGTTTCCCTAAAATAGTTATAAATCACATATGATTCCGTTGATAAAAAGTGTATAATGAAACTTTATATAACACACGATAATAATCGTGTGTTTTACTTGTATTTCCCCCCTTAAAAGCATATAAAAAAATTTATAAGACATTTAAAAGTGTGGATTATAAGGGTATGAACTCACTTGATAGATCGAAAAATGTGAGATGAAAACCGTGCAGAATTTCGACTCGAGAAAGCGGATTTTCTTGGGAATCTTGGGAGCACAAACGACCTTCAGGACTTGAGTAAGGAAACCGGGGCTTCGGCCTGGTGACTCCTCCTTCGGATAATACCAAGATTAAATAATAAAAATTATATTTTATTTATTTAATAAATTTCAAAAATTCATATCTTCTTCATACGAACTCCGTTTTCGACATTCTTTATATCCACGCGTAGGCGGGACTACGCTCTACAACTTTCGTTTAGATTCCGTCGGCAAATTTTGAAATTATTTTTATTATTTATTTTTCAAAGGTCGCGGTAATAAAATTTCGTTAGAAATTCATAACTTCATTATCTGACGTCTGTTTTTGCCAGACTTTTTACCGTTGCAAAACCATTGTCGAGACCTTCGATTCTCATTTAGGTCATTCCGGCCAAAAGTCGCTCGATCTCTGTTTCGAGTTTTTAGATATTTGTCGCTAAGCCGAACTTGGAAAAATCATAACTTCTTTATACGAAGTCAGATTTGGTCGTTCTTTTTACGTACAATCATGGTTTAATGTCATCTAACATAGTAGGTAATTAATTTGAGATTTTTGAACATTTTATTTTCGAAGTTAATTTCATTATTTCAAAAGTGGTTACAATACTTGACTTTTTAGGTCATTACATAGAGTTGAAATATCGGGTTGTCACAATAGGGAATCCTCAAGATGGTGTGTTGACAAGAGCTCAGATTTGTGCCAAAAACGAGGTACTTAATGCGAATCAAGAATTGTGTATGTTTAATATTTTTGTTTCGAAAATAGTGCCAAAAATAGTAAAGAATGCAATGGAACACTCAAAATGGGTTGTTGCCATGCAATCCGAACTGACTGAATTTGAACGAAATAAGGTTTGGAGACTTATTCCTAAACCTTCCGATGTTTCGATTGTCGGGTTAAAATGGATTTTTAAAAATAAAACCGACAAAGATGGCAATATTATTCAGAACAAGGCCAGGCTTGTAGTAAAAGGATATTCGCCACAAGAAGGAATTGACTATGAAGAAACCTTCGCCCCTGTCGCAAGACTCGAGGCAGTTCGCATATTTTTAGCCTATGTAGCTCACAAAAATTTCGATGTTTATCAAATGGACGTTAAGTGTGCATTCTTGAATGCAGAGCTAGAAGAAACTGTCTATGTCGAACAACCACCGTGCTTCGTAAGTAAGGAACATCCTGATCATGTCTACATTCTAGACAAAGCAATTTATGGGTTAAAACAAGCACCAAGAGCATGATATGCAACTCATACCAATTTCTTGAAACTGTCAAAATTTATGCAAGGATGAGTTGATCCCACACTATTTCGAAAGAAAGTGGGTAATCATCTAATGCTTGTTCAAATCTATGTTGACGATATTATTTTAGGCTCAACTGACCCTGAATTGTCTATTGAATTCGAAAATCTTATGACAAGTCCATTCGAAATTAGCATGATTGGAAAAATAAATAAGTTTCTTGGTTTGAATATAAGACAGATTAAGGATGGAATTTTTATCAATCAAGAAAAATACACAAAGAATCTGCTCGAGAAGTTTGGAACGAAGAACAGTGCAAAGCTCAGAGTGCCAATGGTAGTGGTAAGAAGACTAACTCCTTCGTTAGATGCTCCTGCTGTTGATCTAACACTTTATCGAAGCATGATAGGGTCTTTATTGTACTTAACTACAAGTAGGCGTGATATTATGTTTTCAGTGTGTAATTGTGCCAGGTATCAAGCAAATCCCAGAGAGCCTCACTTAACTGCAGTGAAAAACATTTTTCGCTATCTTAAGGGGACAATTTAGTTAGGTCTCTGGTATCCTTCGACTTCGAGATTTTTCATTCAAGCTTTTTCGGATGCTGGCCTAGGGGGATGTACTTTAGATCGAAAGAGTACAAGTGGTGGATGTCAACTTTTGGATGGGAAGCTGGTGAGTTGGCAATCAAAGAAGCAAACCTGTGTTGCTATCTCCACTGCTGGAGCAGAATATATTTCAGGTGCTGCCTGTACTTCTCAAATTATTTGGATCCAAAGTCAACTTCGTGATTATGCTATAAATATGAAAAAGATTCCCTTGTACTGTGAATCTCAAAGTGCAATTCACATTTGTCACAATCATGTACAACACTCAAATACAAAACACATTGCTCTTCGATGTCACTTTATCAAAGATCATGTAGAGGGAGGGAGTATTGAAGTACATTTTGTTAAGACCACTGTCCAACTTGCTGATATTTTTACTAAAGCTCTTGATGAAAAATCATTCATGAGAATTTTAGCAGGTTTAGGAATGCTCGATGCGAATTCAGTACCAAATAATATCACTCAAGGATGAAAGAAGTTTGTCAAGTAAAGAAACGTTCATTCAGCGGATCTGAGTTGGAATCATTCAGAAGTTACTATGCGTTAAGAGGCTTCGCTATGCTTCGCATTCGCATTTTGGGTAACTTGAGTGAATTTTTCCTTTTTAAAGCATTGAGAAAACACGAAAAACCAAAAATATTTTCATTTGTTTGTAGTTAGATTTTCCTTTGCTTTGTATTTCATTTTCTAAAAATATAAAATTCCAAAAATATTTTCTTAAATTTGTTTTATTTTCTTAAATTTTGTTTTGAAAAATATAAAATCACAAAAATATTTTTGTTTCTTTTCAAAAATACAAAAAATACAAAAATACAAAAAGATTTTTGTTCTTTTAATTTTGATCTTTTAGATTTGTGTTTTTCAGTACCAGTGGGAGCAAAATTCGAAGAGGACATGCTTAGGTTTCTATGGGAAGGTATCATTTCTTTGAACTATATACTAGTTAGGGTGTCCCTAGAAGCATGCTGCTGCATGTCGACCCAAGCCTCAAATGACTTTATGTGTATCAAATGAAAGCCTTAATGAAATTTTCATACGAAAGTTTCTTCCCGATTAGGCTAACATTCGCATAAGTCTAACGAGCTACCTTACCCTTCTCACATGAGTGAAGAGTATTCTGTTTGGTCTAAAAATAACAGAGGTACATTCGATCTTACAGCCAATCATTTTCATCACAAAATTTCTTAACACGTAGCACACACAAAGACACCATGAGGTCACTTGATCCAACCAATCGTGCTTTAGACATGTCATCAATCTGTGTTAATGATCTTATTTCATGAGTTTGTGAAGTAAGTAAAACCCAAGATCTTCACACATTAAGGAATTGACGGGGAACCATTTTCTAGAATTATGCGAAACATTTGTTTCGGTACCTGGTATTTCATATACTCCAAATCATATTGATTTGTATGAGTGATCCTGAACAAATGCTTGAAGCCCACGATGTTTGTTCCCCAACAGGATCCAACACTTAATTTTTTTATGAATATGATTTCCATGTGAGTATATATCTGAATCCAATGTCACTTTTCAAAATAATCCAAAGGAATCTTGTCCCTGATCAAAACGATCAAACAAGTAATTTTGGTTACAATTACTCACCTTATGTTTAGGATGATATGTAACGAAATTCGCATAACCACCAAATTAAGCCTATAAAAGAAGCCCGTTGATACTTCTCTACCAGTAGTCAATTGTATATCACGGGAAAACACGAAAGCAGTTGCTTACCTCTTTTGGTAATTAATGAAGTAACCTTTGCCCGGGTTTTCACTGGTTTGTGTCAACAAAATTTGACATCACAGAATCCCAAATTTTTCTTAAAATTGCTTCTTATCTTATTCGTTTGAATCACATGCACTCACGAAATCCTTGAGGTTCTAAGTACTACCAACTTAGGCTGACGATTTCACAAGTCTGGCATATGACTTCATTTAACACCCCATAAACGAAAGAGCCTAACCTCAAAAACGAAGGGTTCATTTTTTTTGACAGCTGAACTTGCGAAGGGTTTAAAGTAACCGTTGGCCCTAGTTTCAAGGCATTTAATAGGGCATGATCATTACAACGGCTAGTTATTACGAGTTTTCAGGAACACGTACCCTAGTCTATAATTCATCAACGGTTCAACCTTGGGGCAATATATAAAATGGAAAATTTTCACTATAATCTTTATGCGTTTCATAACTCTCAGACGAACAAAAACCCTAGAATTCTTCTCTAAAGTTATTCCCAATTTTCAAAAATGGCAGGCAATCAATCCAACACTGAAGAAATTTTCTCACAACCTCTGATGAAAATCCAAAGTACAAATTATCAGGTTGACGTTGTTGTGTCGACGTATCCAGAGGAGTTGAAGATGTTAATTGTTGCTCTGAAACGATCACCTTTTGCCAGGATGATGTTTAACTCTTTTTCTGTTCCGATGACCTGGTTATCAATGGCGGCTTCCACATCTTCATAAAACAAAGCAACAAATATCATCAATTTCAATTTGTTGAATGATAGAAGGATTCGATTGACAAAGTCAATGTTCATCAGATACTTGGAGGTTCCTAACTCAACACCATTCTTCAAACCTCACAATGCACAGATTGTTCATATGTTAAATGAGATGGGGCATCAACCACCGTTGGACATAATAAGTGATTTCAGAAAGTCAGGCTTGCCATGTATGTGGAATTTTCTCTTTGAAATTTTCCTCAGGTGTTTAACAGGTCGAAGTGTAGGTCTTGACAGAGGCAGGATGAAAGTATATTTTATGGTCATGGGGTTATACTACGATCTAAGTGTCGATTATGGGACTCAATTATGGAAGGAATTTATTAAGAGCCTTGAAAATACAACTGTAGAAAAGGGGATTTCGTGTGCTCGTTATTGGAGCTTGATTCTTCAAAAAATTTATGAAAAAGCAGCCATTCAAGTTCCTGAAGGTGCAGAGGTTGCAGAATTTACCAAGTACCAATGCCCTAAGGTAGTGGAGGATGATGAAAATATCTTTACGAACATTGCGAGAATTCCTGATACAATGCTTCGCAAAGTACAATCTTCTCATAAAGTGCTCGTAAGATATATGAAGACTATCAATCCAGATGTTCAAACTGGAGTTTTGTTAAATGTTGAAGGTGAGTCTTCCAAGCAAGCAAAGAAGTCAAAGAATGAGGAACAAACAAAGACTGAATTACCTAAGTGTACAGTAGGGGAAGATATTCAGAAGGATGTTGGATCTGACAAGCCTATGAAGGAGATTATACCTTCAAAATCCGGAGTTTTAAAGAAGCTTCGAAAAATGTCTCACAAGCGGACTTCCTCGGATGATTCTCCAACCATTCGCAAAACTCAAGTGAGTAGTAAGGGAATTGTTATCAGAGAAATCCCTGCACCTACTTCTCCAATGTCCAAGAAAAAGCGAGCTCATGATGTTGCGAAACACATTACTGGGAAATTGTATAAGAAAAGGACGCTTGTTGTTCGCGATGGATCTTCAGAAGATGAAGTTGTTCCTGAAACTCCTATTATTTTGACTTCATCAATGGTAGCAACTTCACTTATGTCACACCCCAAAACCACGAACGGCGGAAACGTTTAGGGGTGGAGGACGTCATGTACAGTATCACAACAGTGTAATATAATAAACAAGCAACAACATCATCCATTGCATTCTAAGTAGAGTTTTAATACATGGGTGTTCTTTCATAATGTACGACAATAAAATAAATAATCAAAATAAGGCGATTCTTTTCTGTGCTCCATCTTCTCAAAAACATGGCCATCACACCTGTCTAACTGATGACCTGAGAATACAAGTTATTTTGAAAGCGAGTATCAGCTTAAAGCTGGTGAATTCATAAGTATTTATGTGTTATTGTCCTGTTTTGGAATGTTGTTAAGAATGTCGTATAAATCCTTAAATAGAACAGTTGATATAAGTATGAAATGTGGTTTTCAACCAAGACCCGAATGTTTTGTTATGACAAAGTATAATGATAGGTTTTTCCTTCTATTGACTAGTACTAAGAGTACTTAGTCTAACTCATCGTTTATGTGAATATATCACAAAATAAAGTAAAATAGGAAAGTGATATGATAGTCTTCTACTAAGACCTAAACGTTTTGTAAGTAAAATGATAGTTTTTCCTTTCTATCGACTAGTACTAAGAGTACTTAGTCTAACTCATCGTTTATGTGAAAGTATCACAAAATAAAGTAAACAGGAAAAAGTATAATCATGTAAGTGTTAGCCGGAGGTACTAGTGCTAACAAGTACTTAGTCTAAAAAGTATAATCATGTAAGTGTTACCCGTAATTGGCCCCTAATAATAGTAATAACAACCTAATGAACATCCGAAGATTGTCCAATTAGCCTCTGTAGCGAATAGTAGGTTCTAGGAATGGTTAGTCCCATAATTGACTACCGTTGACCAGGGATAGGCAGGACGATTTACTGAAGGTACTAATAATTCATCCTAAAGAACCGAGGTTTAAGTATTCATGTAAGTATACATTGGTAATTGTATCTACGTAAAGTTATTCATGTAATCTGTTCATGTAAGCATATGTAAAGGTACTCATGTATCAGGTAATGTACTCGTAAAGACTCATGAATGAACTGACTCTTGTGTGATTCCTTGTAATAGGAATAATGTTTGATATCTTCTAACTATCCCTATGATAATTAACTGGAAAGTAATTGGTTGTTCAAGTAGATTTATGCACCCTCGATACACCAGGGTGTGGGAAACTGAACGAAGGATGGAAACTATAACATCAGTACATATATAAGAACATATGCGTATAAGTGTAGTTTTGTTCAAGAAGGTAAAAATAATTGTTTTGCAAGATATCTAGGAGTTTTGAACAATAATTAAGAGTGACTTGATGTCATATTAATAAACATTTCAAAACTAATACTTTTGTTATCAAGGTATTTTAAGATAGAAAACCATTTCATGTGTCACCTTTTGAAATATGTGAAATCTAATGAGTGAAAACACAATTATAAAATACATAGGATTGATTTAATAACATACTATTTTCTACTTGTATTCCCCTCCATTTAAAGCATTTAAAATCATCTAAAACATTGATTAAGGGGTATGAACTCACCTGTAGTTTGTGATTGGGATGTACTGAACGGTATTGGATGGCTAGGTGTCAAGCGAGGACTTGTACACACACTATGATCCTAATGAACATATAATCACACATATATGCACTCAATTAGACTCAAATCACTAATTGATAATGTTAAGACATCCTAGACATAATAAACACTTTATATAAGTGTTTTAAACCCTAAGGATTGCATCTAAGCTATTGTGGGACAAGGTACTTGTGTTTAGGGTTCCAAAGGACCCCATATATGAGTTTACTCCTCATATACTAACACACATGGAGTTTACAATTGTAAACTCTTGAGTTTACCGCCGTAAACTCCCAACCATGGGGTATTTGTGTGTTTTGAAGTCCCAAATGATTTCTCGAATTATTCCAACTTGGTGGTTCCATCCTTGAAGGGGTTTAAGGCATAGAAACACTCCATTTGAGAGTTTACGTCCCCAAGGCCATTTCCCTTGGAGTTTACGGCCATAAACTCCCTTGGGGTATTGTTTTTGTTGTTTTCAAGCCTCATGCATTTGAAGGATAGGTTCTAGACATTTGTTTAAAGCAATTGGGGACCCTAGGCACACTTTGGTGCCCTTGTTGGGTGTTTACGGCCTAGGAGCATTACCAAGGCCGTAAACTCACCTCAAGAGGTGATTTTGATGCTTTCAAGTCTCTTGCACATGTGGTATAGGTTCTAGGCTTTTATTCCAACATATGAAGGCATTACGCACACTTTGGTGCCATTCTTTCATGTTTACGGCCCAAGAACAAAGTCTTGGCCATAAACTCACTTTGATAAGTGATTTTTTTGTGCTTTGGTCCTTCAATTAAGTGGGAAACAATTTCATGTAAAGGTCTAGGGCTTTAGGTGTCTTAATAACACCCTTTGGTCCATTTCTATGGAGTTTACGGCCTAAGATACACTTGGGCCGTAAACTCTCATTTGTTTGTGTTCTTTGATTGTTTTCTTGTCCTTAATACACCTACAATTGAGTCTAAGGCAGTAGCATAACACAAGGAACAAGCTAGGCTCGGTTTCGGGAGTTTACCGCCCAAGAACACCTTGGGGAGTAAACTCCTTGATCTAGTGATTTAACCTTCTAAATCATGTTATAAACACATAATAAGCATTCTAACACTACTAGAAAGAGTTAATCACATTTTGGTATAAAAACCCGAAGATCCGTGAGAGAGAAAATGGCTTTTCTCTAGTTGGAAATGTGAATAATGAATGAATTTGGTTCAGAATTCTATTTATAGTCCTGAGATATTTTTGGCAGAAAATATTTTTATTCCTGAAATGACCTCTAATATAATAGAGTGATGGAATAATAGAGTTGCACTAAACCCTAGTGCATCCACTCTCCTGATATCTCCTGAAGTGTAAACCCTGAATTACTCAAACTTACACGAGAAAGTCTGAAAATTAACTTTGACTGCTATGACTTCTATTGAAGTGATATAGTTTGTACAGAATGGAAGTTTCGGATTGTCACATCATCCCCCTGTTAAAGGGAATTTCGTCCCGAAATTAGAATTTAGGCAAGGAAGTTTGTACGAATGATCAAGTCGTGAGGAGGAAAAGCTTCCAAATCGATTGGTTCTAGCACTCCTAAGTGAAATCGGGTTCTCGGATGGCATTCCAACGAACCTTCACTAACTGGCGACGGCGTTGCTTCGTCCGCTTGACCTCTCGGTCGAGGGTCACTACGGTTCTAATACGAAGGCAAGGATCTCGTAAATCTCGATCTCGTCGAGAGGAATTACGAAAGTCCTAATGGAAGGATACTGTTTCAAGTTCGAGACGCGAAGGGGAAAATGTACGTTACTGAGTTCACGGAGTAGGTCTACTTTGTGAAATGCAGGACCGATTCTGGTAAGAATCTCGGAGGTCCTAACTATATTGGATTTTAGCTTTCCACGCTTTACGAAGCGTATTAAGCCATTCCCAGAGTAAGGTTTCCTAAAGAATTTGGTCCCTCACTTGGACTTCCAAATGTTCTTCCTCTCGCTTACTTCCCAGTCAAGGGCCATCCCTTGCTGGGTCAAAGTCGAAAGGGTTCCTGAAGTTTACGGGGAGTTCCGAATGGACAATGATAGTAGGTCTGTAAGACCTAGAATTTGGCGAATCTTCCGTCGGTGACTACGGTGCCGACAAATTCCAACGGTTTTGGATCATTTGACAGAGTACTCAAGAGTTTCCACAGCACTAATAGGGCGTCTCAGGAAATTTGTCTCTAAATTCCAAAACTCTTGTTTAGAGAACTCTGTGAAGAGTATCTTCGAGGGTAATGTTTCTATGGGTTCCTTCTTACTACGAGGGTAGATAAGTAGTCATTATATGGAGAAATGACGAACTGATCCCAGTAAGAAAGGCATACTCCACTCATAGAGCTCAGGAATACTATGGGTGTATTGGTCCTATCCGAGGGGTATCACTACGGACTCGAAGTGTCCGTATCGAGTTCGGAGAGTAGTCTTTAGGAAATCCTTCCCTAACACTCGAACTGGTGATATTCGGATCTCAGGTCCATTTCTGAAAGTAACACTTTCCCTATGGTTGCTCAATTAGCTC
Organism: Lactuca sativa; assembly: GCF_002870075.4. NCBI lineage: Eukaryota > Viridiplantae > Streptophyta > Magnoliopsida > Asterales > Asteraceae > Lactuca > Lactuca sativa. The sequence goes on from NC_056628.2 coordinate 122,084,095, forward strand.
TTCTAAGCGAGGCAGAGATAACGATTTCTAAAGGAAATCTAAACGAAGTCTCTGGTCGTCGAGGTACATATGATGCACTCCGTCGACTTCTGGTAAGAATAAGACCGGAGCTGTCAAGGGTGAGAAGCCTGGTCTTCTAATTCTATGGTTGAGTAGTTCGTTGTGTTGTCCGGGTTGTTCTTGTATCTTCCGTAGGTGTTTAGACTGAAGGCGATCTGGTTCTAAGAGTCATACTGGGTTCTAAGTTTGTTCTTATGCCAATGCAATTACTCGAACTCCTGGACAGTCTCCGTCCTGAAGTTCATATTAGAATTCATACGTGATTCAATGATCACAATTTCGGGTATACGAGTTGTATATAATTAAGACTGAACAGGTAGTCGAATAACTGATTCTTCCTTAATCTCACATCCTATCGAGGGAAAAGAAATTAAAGTGGAATCATCAATTCTAAACCTGTAGAACATTGATTATATATCACTCCCATGTATACGTTCTTCAGTGATAAATCAACCGTATGAAGCCTGGAATTGAACTTGACGTACTGCACGAGCAATACTGTGGGGATTCCTTCGGAAAGGGAAAGAACTAATAGGTACTTCATGCATGAGTACTTCAGAGTTCTGATATGACGGCTTCGCTAAAAGACATTTACTGAGAAAGAGATGCACGTATGGAGCTGGTATTGCGAGGATCAAATTTACTCACGTCGTATGTTAAAGTCGGAAACATATGAAAACTAAAGACATTAGGTTTGAACATAAGGCGTTACAGACAAAACACAACAGTGCAACCATTAACAGAGTTACTGAACTTAGGATTTACTACAAGACTATTGTTGCGAACAAGGTATACTACAAAAGACAAGTATACGCAGCACGAGCATCCTTAAACGGACGGGATCTCGCAAAAGATAAGACTCTGGTTGCACTAGTTTTGGGATGGTTCATAAGTCTGTTACAATGAAACGCCTAAATTTACATTAACGTGGGTCCGGAGTAGACTCTCTTGCGGCGGCGGTTGGTAGTAGACTTTCTTCTGTGCCACCAATTGCTTCCCCTGGGCAGTTCCTTTTGTAGTGACCTACTTTTCCACAACCGTAGCAAACCTGGTTCACCCGGGTGTTTGGCACTTTAGTGTCCTGAGCTGTTGGCGTCCTGCAGACACGGGCTGTATGCCCCTTCCCGTTGCAGTTTGAGCACTGCTTCTCCCTACAATGTCCATGGTGGTGAAAACTACATTTGATGCATTTTGGGAGACTTCCAGCATAAAGCTTGGCTGGTTTAGGAATTATTGGGATGCCCGAAGGGATGGTAGTTGGAGGTGCTGATGTCGTGGCTGTGCAAGGTTGTTATTGGTGGTTGTTTCCTGTTCGCCCTTCGAAGCGACTTGTTCTTCCTTTTGGCCCAAAACTTCTGGCTATTACTCTTGGCCTCCACACTCGGGGTACCGTGGTAGTTTGTTGGTCGTTGCGGGGTTGGATTGTTACTTGGATTGGAATGATTGATAGCGATCCTGCTAACACTTGCGTTGTTAGCGTTTAGGTGGGTCCTAACAGCTGACACGACAGCCGAGACTGCAGCTTGAAAGGTATTTGCATCAATCTGAAGAGTTGGTGTTTGGTTGATGGGCTGATCGTTTTTCTTGGGATTCATGATTTTGTTACACCGAAAGAAAAATGAATTTGTGAGCGAAAATGGTTAAATCTAAACATAGTTCGATTGCTCATGTAAAGAATAGAAGTATGTTCTCTAAGGTTCGACCTACATCCCTATGATGCAGTCCTAGTATGGAATGGAAGTATGTTCACGAAGGTTTGACCTACATCCCTATGATGTAGTCCTAGTAAAGATCGGAAGTAAGTTCATGCAATGGTCTCAAGATGTTTGTCATTCTAGCCGAGGTATCGCTGGTTGGCGAATAACATGATCCAACCATTACCAGAGACTTGGACATGTCTCCGGAGTTAAATGGCTATAGTCCAATGACTTGACTAGAGCATGTTTCAAATAGTCTCAATGAAAGTATGATAAGAGTATTCGAATAAAGAACGAGACAGAAGTTAGCCAACTGTCAATATCTTTGATATTCATGACGTACAAGTTCGGGAAAATGACCTTGTAAAAAGGTCTTACATCATAACCAGAGAAGATAGTTCTTGACAGCATAAAGACCTAACTAAAGTACTTACAGTACAAGATAGTTTCATAGAAAATGCCACATCAGGCATAGACAGGAACACGATTCCTTTCTAACAAGGAATATAAAGTAAAGCATCTACTACATGCGATGGTCATCCCTCTGTTGAACTCTCAGTTCAGCCAATTGGCGTTCCACATCAAGTAGGTGTCTTTCGTAAACTCTCTAGCATACCCGAAGTTCCATGACTTCGGCTCGTGATTTAGCTAGTGCTTGCAGCAGGGTTTCATGGTCTCTCTCAGACCTCTCACGAGCATTTTCGAGGCGACTGGTGCGAATCATATGCATTCCTCCATTTGTATCAACTTCTGCGATACGTTGTAGAGCTGTCCTGCCCTGAATTTCGTTTCGGGCAACTCTTCGGATCAGAATTGGCATGATTATGTCTGCTGAGCCCCCATTGCTTAGGTCATAGAAGCTTAGGTCACCATTAAATGGCATGGACTGATCTTGTCCTTGGCTCCATGTTTCCAAACATTCCACCCACAGAGGCGCCGGGCCATGAAAAGCCGGACGAGGGTTAGGAATTGGAAAGGGAGCTGCCTGGGGCAGGTTCTCAACCTCGGGTTCGGAGATGGCATCGTCTGAAAGTTCTCCAGAATGGTGATCATTCAGAGGGATTGGATGATCATTAACTGGTTCTTCTCCAAACCATCCAGTAATAACCGCGTTGGGAAGGAACAGGTTGTCGTGGGGATGGAATCCAACCATGTTATCTACGCGCAAATTTGGGGATATAAGAAATAGCTACATAGACGAACTGACTAAGATAATTACAGTAAGACCAAATACCCCTATGGTATTTCTTTATGGTTGTGTTGGTAAGTTTTTAGACTTGTTGCCATATCACAACCATTCTTGGGCATATGCTAATCACTCCTCGGAACAACATAGTTGATCAGGCTATGCCATTCCCAAGACTGACTATATATCCCCAGGCTTACTTGTGATATTCAACAATCGTAATACTTTTGTTCTTGTTGTTGTGAGACTGATTTTAGTATGAATGCAGGCACGTACACTTTGTTAAATATTTTATTATTTAAAAGTAATACTCTTAGACAGAGTGTTTTAATCCCGATGTATTTATAGTTAGTATATCTTTTATGCGTTGATATACTATATTCACTATAAACAATGCTCTGATACCAATCTGTCACACCCTAAAACCACGAACGGCGGAAACGTTCAGGGGTGGAGGACGTCATGTACAGTATCACAACAGTGTAATATAATAAACAAGCAACAACATCATCCATTGCATTATAAGTAGAGTTTTAATACATGTGTGTTCTTTCATAATGTACGACAATAAAATAAATAATCAAAATAAGGCGAGTCTTGTCTGTGCTCCATCTTCTCAAAAACATGGCCATCGCACCTGTCTAACTGATGACCTGAGAATACAAGTTATTTTGAAAGCGAGTATCAGCTTAAAGCTGGTGAATTCATAAGTATTTATGTGTTATTGTCCCGTTTTAGAATGTTGTTAAGAATGTCGTATAAATCCTTAAATAGAACAGTTGATATAAGTATGAAATGTGGTCTTCAACCAAGACCCGAATGTTTTGTTATGACAAAGTAAAATGATAGGTTTTTCCTTCTATTGACAAGTACTAAGAGTACTTAGCCTAACTCATCGTTTATGTGAATATATCACAAAATAAAGTAAAATAGGAAGATGATATGATAGTCTTCTACCAAGACCTAAACGTTTTGTAAGTAAAATGATAGTTTTTCCTTTCTATCGACTAGTACTAAGAGTACTTAGTCTAACTCATCGTTTATGTGAAAGTATCACAAAATAAAGTAAACAGGAAAAAGTATAATCATGTAAGTGTTAGCCGGAGGTACTGGTGCTAACATGTACTTAGTCTAACTACTCATTTATGTGAAGATATCACAAAATAAAGTAATAGGAAATATGTAATAATGTAAGTGTTAGCCGGAGGTACTGGTGCTAACAAGTACTTAGTCTAACTACTCGTTTATGTGAAGATATCACAAAATAAAGTAATAACAACCTAATGAACATCCGAAGATTGTCCAATTAGCCTATGTAGCGAACAGTAGGTTCCAGGAATGGTTAGTCTCGTAATTGGCCCCTAATAATAGTAATAACAACCTAATGAACATCCGAAGATTGTCCAATTAGCCTCTGTAGCGAACAGTAGGTTCCAGGAATGGTTAGTCCCGTAATTGACTCCCGTTGACCAGGGATAGGCAGGACGATTTACTGAAGGTACTAATAATTCATCCTAAAGAACCGAGGTTCAAGTATTCATGTAAGTATACATAGGTAATTGTATCTACGTAAAGTTATTCATGTAATGAGTTCATGTAAGCATATGTAAAGGTACTCATGTATCAGGTAATGTACTCGTAAAGACTCATGAATGAACTGACTCTTGTGTGATTCCTTGTAATAAGAATAATGTTTGATATCTTCTAACTATCCCTATGGTAATTAACTGGAAAGTAATTGGTTGTTCAAGTAGATTTATGCACCCTCGATACACCAGTGTGTGGGAAACTGAATGAAGGATGGAAACTATAACATCAGTACATATATAAGAACATATGCGTATAAGTGTAGTTTTGTTCAAGAAGGTAAAAATAATGGTTTTGCAAGATATCTAGGAGTTTTGAACAATAATTAAGAGTGACTTGATGTCATATTAATAAACTTTTCAAAACTAATACTTTTGTTATCAAGGTATTTTAAGATAGAAAACCATTTCATGTGTCACCTTTTGAAATATGTGAAATCTAATGAGTGAAAACACAGTGATAAAATACATAGGATTGATTTAATAACATATTGTTTTCTACTTGTATTCCCCCCATTTAAGGCATTTAAAATCATTTAAAACATTGATTAAGGGGTATGAATTCACCTGTAGTTGGTGATTGGGATGAACTGAACGGTATAGGATGGCTAGGTGTCAAGCGAGGACTTGTACACACACTACGATCCTAATGAACATATAATCACACATATATGCACTCAATTAGACTCAAATCACTAATTGATAATGTTAAGACATCCTAGACATAATAAACACTTTATATAAGTGTTTTAAGCCCTAAGGATTGCATCTAAGCTATTGTGGGACAAGGTACTTGTGTTTAGGGTTCCAAAGGACCCCATATATGAGTTTACTCCATATATACTAACACACATGGAGTTTACAGTTGTAAACTCTTGCGTTTACGACCGTAAACTCCCAACCATGGGGTATTTGTGTGTTTTGAAGTCCCAAATGATTTCTAGAATTATTCCAACTTGGTGGTTCCATCCTTGAAGGGGTTTAACGCGTAGAAACACTCCATTTGAGAGTTTACGGCCCCAAGGCCATTTCCCTTGGAGTTTATGGCCGTAAACTCCCTTGGGGTGTTGGTTTTGTTGTTTTCAAGCCTCATGCATTTGAAGGATAGGTTCTAGACATTTGTTTAAAGCAATTGGGAACCCTAGGCACACTTTCGTGCCCTTGTTGGGTGTTTACGGCCTAGGAGCACTACCAAGGCCGTAAACTCACTTCAAGAGGTGATTTTGATGCTTTCAAGTCTCTTGCACATGTGGTATAGGTTCTAGGCTTTTATTCGAAGCATATGAAGGCATTAGGCACACTTTGGTGCCATTCTTTCATGTTCACGGCCCAAGAACAAAGTCTTGGCCGTAAACTCACTTTGATAAGTGATTTTGATGTGCTTTGGTTCTTCAATTAAGTGGGAAACAGTTTCATGTAAAGGTCTAGGGCTTTAGGTGTCTTAATATGTCACACCCTAAAACCAAGAACGGCGGAAATGTTCTGGGGCGGAGGACGTCATGTAAAGTATCACAACACAGTAAATGTAAATAAGCAAACAACATCATCCATTGCATTAAATATATAATTTTAATACAAGTGTGTTCTGTACAGTTCTAGACACCAAAAATATAATGAAAATCTAAATAATGAGATGAGTCTTGAATGCGCTCCATCTTGTCAAAAGCTGGCATCGGTACCTGTCTACTGATGACCTGAGAATACAAGTTATTTTGAAAGAGTCTATCAGCATTAAGCTGGTGAGTTCATAAGTATTTTAGTGTCGATGTTTGTTGTCAAAACGTTTGAACGTGTCTCAAGTACAAGTTTGTAAAATGTATGTAAGTGTTTGTAAAAGTTTGAATTTCTCAGAAAAACCTATATTTTCTATTAAAGTAGCTTTCTACCAAGGCTTAACTGTTTTGTATGCTCGTTTGTTGTAAAAGTGTGTAATTTTCAAGTGTAACTATCATTTAACAAATATAGTTTGTACATTAATGTTTAAGTGAGGTTATCACTAAAAATATATAATAGGTAAATCATTGTAGTACTGTAGTTTTGTATTATAGGAACTACTGCTGTACTAACTACCTTAAACCGGATTTTATATTAAGGCATTATGTGATAAATTGCACCATAATATCGACTAGTAACAACGACATAATGAATGCTCGTAATAACGAAATGACGTTTGGCACCCTCAGACCTGCCGGTACCACTGTAGCTAGCAGCGAGGTGTAGGATTGTCAATCCAGTATAGATCTATACGCAAACTCACGCTCTCCCTCCAAGAGACTCTGGCCACAACTCGAGTCATGACATTTGAGTCATGCTCCGATTTAAATCACAGTAATTAACGTATTCTAGCATATGTAATGTAATGAACCGTTCAAGTGTAGTTGTATGTGTTCTTCCTCTAGTATAGTTATATATGTTCTCCTCCTAGTATAGTTGTATATGTTCTCATAGTAATGTAATGTATAGACTCATGAATGAACTGACTCATTGATCTAACAGTGGTAGTAGTATGATCCTGTGTTACCCCGATGGTAACTTACTAGTAATGTGTATAGCACGTATGAATATGGAAGTACTTTTATGTCTATATATGTATAATTGATATATAACTAATATTGAAACGACCTTCGGATGGTCACCCGAAATCCCACCGGACCACATCCAAATCGAGAAAAAGGAAATAGGGCGGATGGCCTTCCTAAGCCCTTTAAACATTGCTTATATATCTATACATATATGGGCATGCAATTTATAAGAAGTATAACAAAGTTTAAATAAAAGTATTTGGTAAGTAAAAGAGTTTGTAAAACATTTCAAAGTAAAGTAGTTTGATAAACGGTTTGAACAGTGAAAAATCATTGGTTTTCTAGTTATTAATCACATGTGATTAATGCAATCACGTGTGATTGATTTCAATAACTATAGACATTGAACTTGTATTACCCCCCCCCCCCCCCCCCCCGGTAAAGTATTTAAAACTATAGACATTGAACTTCTATTTATAGTCCTGAAATATTTTGGCAGAAAATATTTTATTCTGGAATTGGACTCTAACATGATTAAGTGTTGAAATGCTCAAGTTTCACAAACCCATGAGCATCCACTCTCCTGATATCTCCTTAAATGTAAACCATAATGTACACAAACTTATTCAGAAAAGTACGAAGTTCATTGAAACTGGACTAGCTTCTATTGAATAGATATTATTCATACAAAATGGAAATTTCGGGTTGTCACATCATCCCCCCGTTAGAAGGAATTTCGTCCCGAAATTAGAATTTAAGCAAATAAGAAGTTACAAACAATTAAGCGAAAAGACGAGGGTATTTCAGTTTCATCTGATCCTCGCGTTCCCAAGTGAATTCCGGTCCTCGCTTGGCGTTCCAGCGAACCTTCACATTAGGGATACGACTTTGCTTTGTCTGCTTGACCTCACGGTCCATGACCTCTACAGGTTCTTCCACGAAGTTGAGGCTCTTGTTGATCTCGATCTCATCGAGTGGGATTACAAGAGTCTCGTCGGACAGACACTTTTTCAAGTTAGATACGTGGAATGTAGAATGTACGTTACTAAGTGTGTCGGGTAGGTCGAGTTTGTAAGCTACGGGGCCGACTCTTGCAAGAATCTCGGAAGGCCCTATGTACCTCGGATTAAGCTTCCCACGCTTTCTGAAGCGTATCAAGCCCTTCCAGGGTGAGACTTTGAGAAGGACTCTGTCTCCCACCTGAAATTCCAAAGGTTTTCTTCGTTTATCAGCATAGCTCTTTTGTCGGTCTGTAGAGGCTTTTAATCGTTCCCGAATCTGAACGATTTTCTCTGTCGTTTCCCGAATGATCTCCGGACTGGTGAGAGTACTGTCGGAAGCTTGTCCCCTGGCTAATTGGGTATCACCCACCTCAGCCCAGCACAGAGGAGATCTGCACTTTCGGCCGTAGAGAGCTTCAAATGGAGCAGCCTTGATGCTCGTGTGATAACTGTTATTATAGGAAAACTCGACAAGGGGTAAATGAGTATCCCATGCCTTCCCAAAGTCAATCACGCAGGCTCGCAACATATCTTCCAGTGTTTGGATGATCCTCTCACTCTGTCCGTCGGTCTGTGGATGGTAGGTTGTGCTCATGTCCAGCCTTGTTCCTAAGGAATGTTGTAGTGATTGCTAGAATCTTGAGGTGAACCTACTATCTCGATCGGAGATAATGGACATAGGTACACCATGTAGTCGTACGATTTCCCTAATGTATGTTCTCGTAAGTTTCTCCATCTTGTCAGTTTCTTTGATAGGTAGGAAGTGTGCAGACTTGGTCAACCTATCGACGATGACCCATATGGTATCAAGCCCACCCGTTGTCTTGGGCAACTTGGTTATGAAATCCATAGTGATCCGCTCCCACTTCCATTCTGGAATCTCTAGTTGTTGCAATAAACCAGAGGGCTTCTGGTACTCGACCTTCACCTTTGCGCAAGTAAGGCATTTACTTACGAAGGTAGCAATCTCTGCTTTCATATTAGGCCACCAGTATAGCTTTTTAAGATCCAGATACATCTTATCTGAACTTGGGTGGACGGAATACCGAGTGTTGTGCGCCTCGGTCATGACCAAGTCTCGGAAACCACCGTGTTTTGGTGTCCAGATCCGGTTCATGAAATATAAGGCTCCGTCACCCTTGGCTTCTAAATTCTTGTCCATTCCTCTAAGGGATTCACTCGTCACATTTTCAGGTTTCATGGCTTCAAGTTGAGCCGTCTGAATTTACTTAGACAAGTGTGAATGGATGGTTATTGATAATGACTTGACTTTGCGACCAGAGTATTCCTTCCGAGTTAGGGCGTCTGCTACTACGTTGGCTTTACCCGGATGATAACGAATATCGCATTCGTAGTCACTGATTAGCTCGACCCACCGTCGTTGTTTCATGTTGAGCTCCTTCTGATCGAAAATGTGTTGCAAACTCTTGTGGTCGGTAAAGATAGTGCTTTTCGTTCCGTACAAGTAATGTCTCCAGATCTTCAGAACAAACACCACTGCTCCTAGTTCAAGATCGTGTGTCATGTAGTTAACCTCGTGTATCTTCAACTGTCTCAAGGCGTAGGCGATGACCTTACCTCGCTGCATCAAAACACACCCGAGCCCTTGATTCGATGCATCGCAATAGACTACGAAGTCTTCTACCCCTTCGGGGAGGGATAGTATCGGCGCGGTGCACAAGGCTCGTTTGAGCGTTTGGAACGCTCTCTCTTGTTTCTCTTCCTAGTCAAAGGCCACGCCTTTCTGGGTCAGGGTTGTAAGGGGTTTTGCTATTCAGGAGAAGTTCTGAATGAATCTGCGGTAGTAGCCAACGAGACCTAAAAATTGACGAATTTCTGTAGGCGTCTTGGGTGCTAACCAGTTCTCAATGGCTTTAATTTTGGATGGGTCCACGTGGATTCCCTCTTTGCTTACCACGTGTCCTAAGAATTCGACTCTTCGGATCCAAAATTCACATTTCGAGAACTTCGCATAAAGTTTCTCCTTTTCGTAATGTCCCTAGAACTTGTCGCAGGTGATCGCCATGCTCTTCCTTACTTCGGGAGTAGATCAGGATGTCGTCATTGAAAACGATGACGAACTGATCCAAGTAAGGTCAGCATACTCTATTCATCAGATCCATGAAGACTGCGGGCGCATTAGTCAATCCGAATGGCATCACCACGAACTCGTAGTGTCCGTAACGAGTTCGGAAGGCTGTTTTCAGCACATCCTCCTCTAGTACTCGTAACTGGTGATATCCGAATCTCAGATCAATTTTGGAAAAATAGCTCGCCCCTTGCAGTTGGTCAAATAGATCGTCTATGCGAGGCAGAGGGTAACGATTCTTGACCGTCAGTTTGCTGAGTTCTCTGTAGTCAATACACATACGGAATGATCCGTCTTTCTTCTTAACGAACAAGACCGGTGCTCCCCAAGGTGAGAAACTCGGCCTTAAAAAGCCCTTGCTGAGCAGTTCGTTAAGTTGACCAGAGAGTTCCTGCATCTCAGCTGGTGCTAAGCGGTAGGGCGACTTGGCTACTGGGGTAGCTCCTGGGACTAAGTCAATTCTGAACTCGACTTGTCGTTGCGGAGGTAATCCAGGTAGCTCTTTTGGGAAAATGTCGGGGAAGTCGCTCACCACTGGGATGTTCTTTAGTTCTATCGTTTCGAGGCTCGTGTCGACGACGTAAGCAAGGAATGCATGGTAGTCTTTGCGCAGATACTTCTGTGCTTGAATACTGGATATTACACGGAGACTTGCACCGGGTTTGTCGCCGTAGACTATAAGTGTTTCGTTAGATGGGAGGTTTAGACGGACTGCTTTCTCGAAGCACATGATGTCGGCTCGATAAAGACTTAACCAATCCATGCCGATGATAACGTCGAAACTTTTAATTGAGACCGACCTAAGGTCGATTGGGAATGAATGGTTATCTAGAGTTAGGGTACAACCTAAGTATACGCTATTCGTGCTTTCAGTTTTTCCATTAGCCATTTCTACTGTGAATTGTTCTTTGAGTGCATGTGGTGGTTGTTTAAGCATGCGAGCAAATTTATGGTTTATGAAGCTTCGCTCTGCTCCACTATCAAACAGAATGCATGTATAGGAGTTATCGAGGAGGAACATACCAGTCACTACTGTCGGGTCAGCAACTGCTTCCCCGTGGCCTATAGCTAGTACCCTCCCTGCTCCACCAGCATTCTTTGCTTTGGGGCAGTCCCTCTTATAGTGGCCTGTTTCGCCACATCCATAGCAGGTCGGGCTCGCACCAGAGCCAGGGACTTGGTTGATCGGTTGTGCCAGGAACTTACAGTAATGGACGGTGTGTCCTTTCCTGTTGCAGTTAGAGCACTGCATTTCACCGCAGGGGCCGTTGTGGTGGAAGTTGCATTTGTTGCACTTAGGCAAACCTCCAGCATACTGCTTCACCGGAGCAGTAGCAGCAGCAGGGGTTACCGCGACATGTACTGCCACAATTTGCTGCCTTTTGGCAGCTCGCTGTTTCTTCTTCTCGTCCCAGAGTTTCCGCTTTGTGTCAGCGGGTTTGGAGGGTTATGAGAAGGCTAGGTTTGTTGTGGTTGTAGGGGTTTTGACTCCATGGTCAATGAGTCGCTGTGCCAATCATTTGGCACTGTCGAAGGTAGCAGGGTTTGATGATAGAACATTCCCTTGATACGGAGGCACTAGCCCCCATATGTACCTTTCGATCTTTTTCCCTTCAGTGGGAACCATACTGGGATAGAGGGCCACCAGTTCGCTGAATCGAGAGGTATAAGCGACCACGTCGGTGCCCTTCATCGTCAGGCTCCAATGTTCCTATTCCAATTTCTGGATTTCGCCCCTCGGGCAGTATTCCTCAATCATGAGGTCTTTCATCGTTTCCCAGCCCATGTCGTTGGCTATGACGAGGGTTAGTGCCTTAACATGGTCGTTCCACCATGTCAGGGCCTTTCCTTCAAAGGTGCATGCGGCATATTTGACTTTGCATGCAGCAGGGCATGAACAGATTTCGAAGACTGATTCAGTCTTCTCGAACCATTGCGAGAGGGCAATGACTCCGCCGGTGCCATAGAAAGCTTCGGCTTGCAATTGGTGAAATCCTTGTAAGAGCACTCTGTCGAGCGCACAGGGGTTTCAACCGGGGTTGATTCCACAGGGGTTCCACCTCTGCTTGAATCAGTTGAGTGATACTGAGCCATGGCGGTCGCCACTACTGCAGCTACGGCAGCATTCAGGGCTGCAGTATCGATGACCGGAGGCGGAGGAGGTGGTGGAGGTTCAGGGTTATTCCTGGGAGATTTGCGAGGAGGCATCCTTCAGCTATAAGTTTATAAAGATAAGAAAAATGGTAAGAATCAATTTGTAAGCAATGTGAGAGTGACACATGGACTAACTAACCATAGCCCAACAATTGAATGAGTGTTTGAAATCAGAACAAGGAATATTAGTAGGAAAACACAAGTGTACCGATTTTTCCCACAGATTAGATAGATTTCAATAATACTGGTATTACTGATGTAATAGGTTCAAGGAAAATCGACCTAACAGTAGGTCTTACATCATACCATATAGATAAGTTTGACAGTTCTTAGATTCCTAATTAGGGTACTGGAAGTTAGGAATATTTTACAGACAAGTTCTACTTAGAGCACAGATGTTAAAGGCTATCCCTTAACCAAAAGACAGAGATGTTAACGGCGATGGTAATTCCTCGGGCGAGCCCTGAGGTCGGACACTTGACGAACCACCTCTTGAAGGTGTCGCTCCTGAGCCCTCTGACGGCCTCGAAGTTCCAAGACTTCAGCTCGTGAGGCAGCCAGCTGTTGCTGCAGGGTTTCATTGGTTCTCCGGGTCCGTTCCATGTCTTCTTCAAGACGACGGATGCAGACTGTGTTGACACCTGAGTTGGCATCAATCTCCATGACCCAGTCGATGGCTGCTCGACCTTGTTCAACATTAGGAGCTATCCTGCGGATAATGACGGGCAGAGATCGGTCAGCAGAGCCACCTTCACTGACGTTGTAAAAGCTTCGGTCCCCAAAGTATGGTAAGGGCTGACCCTGTTCATCACTCCAGCGATTCAAGTTGGTTGCCCACATAGGAGTAGGACCTGGAAAAGCTGGTCGGGGGTTGTTGTTCGGGGCTTGACCTACTAGCGGTAGGTTGTTGACTTCAGGCTCGGAGTCGGATCCGTCAGAAAAGCCTTCTGCGAAGTGATCATCCAAAGGGATTGGATGCTCATCTTCGGGCTCTTCTTCGATCCACCCGACATTGCCTTCATTTGGAAAGTACGGGTCGCCGTGATGGAATCCATCCATTTAAATCTACGCGAGAAGAGAGGTATAAGAATATAGTATACATGTAACTGGTAGTACAAAATACACCTATAGTATTTTAAGTTTAAGTTCTACTGATCTTCTTGTGGTATTGTTGGTAAGTTTTTAGACTTGTTAACAGATCACAACTATTCTAAGGCATATGCTAATCACTCCTAGGTCCAGCATAGTTGACCAGGCTATGCCATTCCCAGAACTGACCATACATCCCCGAGCTCACTTGTGATATTTAACAATCGTAATACTTTTGTTCTTGTCGTTGTGACACTGATTTTAGTATGAATGCAGACTAGTATACTTAATTAAATATTTTAATATTTAAAGTATAGACTCCTGGTCAGAGTGCTTTAGTCCCTAATGGGTTTATAGTTTAGTATATCTTTTATGGGTTGATATACTTGATTCACTATAAACAATGCTCTGATACCAATCTGTCACACTCCAAAACCAAGAACGGCGGAAACGTTCTGGGGCGGAGGACGTCATGTAAAGTATCACAACACAGTAAATGTAAATAAGCAAACAACATCATCCATTGCATCAAATATATAATTTTAATACAAGTGTGTTCTGTACAGTTCTAGACACCAAAAATATAATGAAAATCAAAATAATAAGATGAGTCTTTAATTCGCTCCATCTTCTCAAAAGCTGGCATCGGTACCTGTCTACTGATGACCTGAGAATACAAGTTATTTTGAAAGAGTCTATCAGCATTAAGTTGGTGAGTTCATAAGTATTTTAGTGTCGATGTTTGTTGTCAAAACGTTTGAACGTCTCTCAAGTACAAGTTTGTAAAATGTATGTAAGTGTTTGTAAAAGTTTGAATTTCTCAGAAAAACCTATGTTTTCTATTAAAGTAGCTTTCTACCAAGGCTTAACTGTTTTGTATGCTCGTTTGTTGTAAAAGTGTGTAATTTCCAAGTGTAACTGTCATTTAACAAATATAGTTTGTACATTAATGTTTAAGCGAGGTTATCACTAAAAATATATAATGGGTAAATCATTGTAGTACTGTAGTTTTGTATTATAGGAACTATTGCTGCACTAATTACCTTAAACCGGATTTTATATTAAGGCATTCTGTGATAAATTGCACCATACTATCGAGTAGTAACAACGACATAATGAATGGTCGTAATAACGAAATGACGTTTGGCACCCTCAGACCTGCCGGTCCCACTGTAGCTAGCAGCGAGGTGTAGGATTGTCAATACAATATAGATCTATACGCAAACTCACGCTCTCCCTCCAAGAGATTCTGGCCACAACTCGAGTCATGACATTTGAGTCATGCTCCGATTTAAATCACAGTAATTAACGTATTCTAGCATATGTAATGTAATGAACTGTTCTAGTGTAGTTGTATATGTTCTTCCTCTATTATAGTTGTATATGTTCTCCTCCTAGTATAGGTGTATATGTTCTCATAGTAATGTAATGTATAGCCTCATGAATGAACTGACTCATTGATCTAACAGTGGTAGTAGTATGATCCTGTGTTACCCCGATGGTAACTTACTAGTAATGTGTATAGCACGTATGAATATGGAAGTACTTTTATGTCTATATATGTATAATTGATATATAACTAATATTGAAACGACCTTCGGATGGTCACCCGAAATCCCACCAGACCACATCCAAATCGAGAAAAAGGAAATAGGGTGGATGGCCTTCCTAAGCCCTTTAAACATTGCTTATATATCTATACATATATGGGCATGTAATTTATAAGAAGTATAACAAAGTTTAAATAAAAGTATTTGGTAAGTAAAAGAGTTTGTAAAACATTTCAAAGTAAAGCAATTTGATAAACGGTTTGAACAGTGAAAAATCATTGGTTTTCTAGTTATTAATCACATGTGATTAATGCAATCACATGTGATTGATTTCAATAACTATAAGCATTGAGCTTGTATTCCCCCCCCCCCCCCCCCCCCCGTAAAGTATTTAAAACATTTAAAGTATTTCAAAGATTAATTTAAAGGGGTGTGAACTAACTTGTGGTGAGTGGTTTGGATTGTAGTGTCGGATACCGTGCTAGGTGGAAAACGGAGACTTGTTCACACGTACGAGCCTAGTTATCATATAATAAGCATATATATAACTAATTAGCCAAATAATAACTTAATGAAATAAATTGGGACACTTAGGAACATGTAAACACTTTGTATAAGTGTTATAGGTCCTAATGGTTGCATCTAAGTTGCTACGGGACAAGGCTAAAGGGGTTTAATGTACCAAATGACCTTGTATGTGAGTTTACCACCCAACAAACCCCACCTTTGGAGTTTATGGTCGTAAACCCTTGAGTTTTCGGCCGTGAACTCTTGACTTGGTGGTTTTGGGTGTTTTGAAGTGTTAAATGAATTCTAGAATAAGCCTAACATTGGTTCTTTAATCCTTTAGGTAGTTTAGGGCCTTAGAATGCTCCTTTGAGGAGTTTACGGCCTAAAGGCCATATCCGCTAGAGTTTACGGCCGTAAACTCCTATGGGGTGGGTGTTTTAATTCTTTTAAGCCTCTTGCACACAAAGGATAAATCCTAGACTTTTGTTTAAGGCTAAAGGGGACTTTAGGCACACTTTGGTGCCTTTACTTGGAGTTTACGGCCCAAGAGCATTTCTTGGCCGTAAACTCCCCTTTAGGGATGATTTTGATGTAATTTACTCCCCATTCAAGTTACAAGTATTATAGGGTTATTGTCTAAAGCCTTAAGGGGTGTTTAGGGCACTTTAAGCCCTTGAAAAAGGGGTTTACGGTCCAAGAAACTCTTGGGCCATAAACTCCTAAAACTATATGATTTTGATTGATTTATAGCCTTAAAAGATCATACATAATGTCCTTAACTAGTTACCTAACATGGAAATGGGACTAGGTAGCTTTTAGGCTTCGTTTTGGAGTTTACTCCCCAAGAACGTTCTTGGGCGGTAAACTCCCAGATCTCTCATTTTAGACATGTAAACAATGTTATTAAGCATATAACAAGTATTAAAACACATCTAGGAAAGTAGACTCACGATTTGGGATAAAAACCCGAAGATCCGTGAGAGAGAAAATGGCTTTTCTCTAGTTGGAAATGTGAATAATGAATAATTTAGTTCAGAATTCTATTTATAGTCCTGAAATATTTTGGCAGAAAATATTTTATTCTGGAATTGGACTCTAACATGATGAAGTGTTGAAATGCTCAAGTTTCACAAACCCATGAGCATCCACTCTCCGGATATCTCCTTAAATGTAAACCCTAATGTACACAAACTTATTCGGAAAAGTCCGAAGTGCATTGAAACTGGACTAGCTTCTATTGAATAGATATTGTTCATAGAAAATGGAAATTTCGGGTTGTCACATAATAACACCCTTTGGTCCATTTCTATGGAGTTTACGGCCTAAGATACACTTGGGCCGTAAACTCTCATTTGTTTGTGTTCTTTGATTGTTTTGGTATAAAAACCCGAAGATCCGTGAGAGAGAAAATGGCTTTTCTCTAGTTGGAAATGTGAATAATGAATGAATTTGGTTCAGAATTCTATTTATAGTCCTGAGATATTTTTGGCAGAAAATATTTTTATTCCTGAAATGACCTCTAATATAATAGAGTGATGGAATAATAGAGTTGCACTAAACCCTAGTGCATCCACTCTCCTGATATCTCCTGAAGTGTAAACCCTGAATTACTCAAACTTACACGAGAAAGTCTGAAAATTAACTGTGACTGCTATAACTTCTATTGTAGTGATATAGTTTGTACATAATGGAAGTTTCGGATTGTCACAACTTATATCTTCAAATATCACTTTGCATGTTTCTACCACAACCAAAATTCCACTCGAAGTAGTCTCTACTGAATCATTTAATGAGGAGGTACCTACTTTTGATATGGTTGTCAACTTATCTGATACGGTGGCACCTATGACGAGTGTCGAAACATCATTACTTATTATGTTGTCCACTTCGTTACCTATCTCATCTGAAAACCTAAATACTTCATTACCACCATTTCCCATTTCAAACCCATGTGCTACAACTTCACCCATATTTGATCTGATGGGTTTTAGCCAAAAGACATCCTATGTGCTCATGCAAACCCTAAAGCTTGGATCTAGGTTTCTCTATTATACATGCTTTTAATCCAAGACTGAAAACCCTAGATCTAATCAATATAACATATGAATAAGGGTTTAGATCATACCTTGATTGTTATATAGTAATAACAATCTCAATTCCTTCTTGTATTGACTTTAGAAAGCTTAGAGTCACAAATGTCACTCCTCTAATGGCTCACAAACACCAAGAGCAAAAGGATGAAGAAGAGAAGAGAAGGAGGCTACCCAAAACGTGTAGAAACCCTAACCAATTAGTTCACCACGTTTTTTAGGCTTAAGGGTACTATTTATACTTGTAGGCTATTAGGGTTTTAAACTAGGAAACCCTAATTTGGATGCTTAGGCACTAAGCAACCCATGGACTCCTTTCTTAAAGGCCTTGGACGATTTCTAATGGGTTTCTCATAGAATTCGTCCAACCTTATATTATAAGGTAATCCATAGCCCAATTGCAATTATCTTATAATTACAATTCTAGTCCATTAAGTTCAGTTAATCTTTTTTTAGTCACAAACTTAATTCTTATTAATTCTTGACTAATATTAATTAAACAATATGATTTCTCCTTTAATATATTATTCTCATATTATATTAATAAATCATATTTAATCCTTTCTCTCCATAATTCATCCTATCAAGTTGCTTTGGTGAAGGCAAAAATCTCACAAATTGGGGCTTAATTGGGCCGAAAAGCCCATTTTAGCCCATTATGTTCAAAATTCACATTTTTAACCCTTCAGAAGTGTTGATATTCAGAAAATATATACTAGAAACTGTTTAGACTCATTTCAACCTTCATAAATTATCTTTTGTCGTTTTGGGCCCCTTAGTTTTGTATTTTTGACGTTTTGAGTCTGAAAATGGGTTTTATGTCAAAAAATGTTCATTCTAACCAACTAAACTATTTTTTTCTAGATTTGGTTAGTGTGAAATGGTATAAGTTATACTTATTTCATTCCTCATATTGTAGTTCTCGGTTTTCAGGTTCTTTTGGATAATATAAACATCACAAATCACATAAGGTCATACATATAAGCATAAAAACCACACAAGGCATACATTTACTCATAGATCTACACATTTGCTTGTATTCTCCCCCACAAAACTTATAAAAACCAAAAAAGAGGGGGTATGAAGCTCACCTTGGGTGTGGTTTCGGTTTTGGAAGAAAAATGAGAAGAAAATTCGGCCTTAGCAACCCTCCTTCGAAGATCTCGAACTTAGATGCTTCTAAGGTGCTAAATCATAAGTTTGAATGGATTAAGAGGTTATTCTTGAATGGAATGAAATAACTAGCTTATGGATCTAACATCAACTTACCTTAGATGATGATTTTTGTGTGAAATCCCCTTGAATACTTGTTAGATCTCGAAAATATGGAGGAGATATGTGAGAGTTTTCTTGAGAGAATGGAGAGTGATATGTGGGTGTGTGTGTGCTTGGATTCGGCCGAGAGAAGAAAGAGAAGGGAGGAGAGAGAGAACTGATAAGATGGTTGCATGGAAGTATGAGTGTTTCATGGAGATCCTTGATGTAAAAGTGAGGTGGCACCTAACAAAGTCAACTCTTCCTCTTTGTAGGCTTGGGCTGAGAATGGAGAGGGGAGAAAGGAGATTTTTGGGCTATTTGTCCCTAAGCCCACATTATAATTAAGTTAGATGATTTTTGGTCCTAAAAAAAATATAAATGTGATTTTTCTGACCTATTAGGGCTAAATTAGATTAATTATGGCCCAAAATGATTCATATAATTAATTTATTTCATTCTATGCCCAATATGGCCCAAAATATTGAAATAATTGGAAGTGGGTCCAATTAGAGCCCATTTAAGAGTTTTAAGCCCAAGATGGTCAAATTGGAAGCTTATTGGTCCATTGGGCCCAATAAGGAAGTCCTAGTCCAAAATGGACTTAAACAAGGACTTCTAGGGTTTCCAATTGCTTATTGACTACTTGAAATGCTTGCATGTGGGTGTTTGTTTGAAATTTTATTGTCATGGAGTATGCATCATACATGCTCTTGTGGCTTTGATTCATAATTTGGCTTAATTGTTGTAATTTACAAGGCACAAAAATTTCTAGTTGTGACACATTTCATGAAGGAGGGAATCTTATGACACTTAGATTTTAATGGTGTATGTGTTCTTATTCATGTGAATTTGTCAAAACCAAAGTTTGCGACAAATCCAAACTCTTATGGACCGAACTTTCTTAATTTTGAACTCTTGCCTTATGGTAACACGGCTGCCCACGATGTCTTCCAAGTAGTTAAGCAACTCACCCTTTCTTATCAATGTACTTTTCATTGATCAAGTTGCTTGCCTTTTATGCATTCAAATGAGAACTCATAGAACTTACATGCATAATTAACTCAATTGGAATGGCACAGAAACAAGATAGTGTCAACACGATAGGTTGTAAACCTCTACTCGTGTGCTAGTGATGACCGATAAGGTTTATTCTTGATTAGTTCTTGAAAATTTTCAAGACCATTAAGACTCCCACTGACTCCTTGACATATAAGATTCTTTTGTCAATAAGCATTTGTTGACAAACAAATATTCAAGAGTTAGTGTAGTTTTAATCAAGACAAAACACTTCATAAATTGGTCCTAGTTGGTCTTTGTCTTATCCAAGACATTAGAACTTTCCAATTTCAAATGTTCAAGAATAAGAAAACCTTTTTCCAAATTCTACATTATATGATTGTTATAAACCTATTTAATACTTGTCACTCAATGTCACAATCTTAACTCTAGGATTTGGTTTTTGGAACGAAGTATGATTGACTTCTTGATTTAACCATTTCTTCAATTCTCGATTCGTCTTCTTAGAGATACAATTTCACAAAGATTCACTTAGAGGATCAATTGAGACATGGTTCTTAATCATTAAGACCTATCATTGAGCATAAAAGGTACTCTCCCTTCTTCTTAGAATAGAGAAACTTTTATCTTTCTGCCTACTTGATTCTTCTTATTCGTTCTGCTATTGATTTAAACCTTTTCTATCAATTCAGAATTACACTTAATCTTATAAGTATAATCATATTTACTAAACCTTTAGTGAATCATAACGAATATCTTTGTTACTCTTGCGGTGGACTTAATCAACACACAACTTTGTGTACTCGATCTCATAGTCCTTCACTTGACACTTGTCAAAGAATTAGTCTAATTTCCAAATATGAAAATTTTTCAATCATCATACAATACTTGTTGCATGATTTCAAGTTTCTGTCCACTTGAAACTTGGGCGATGAGATACTTTCCCTATTTGGTAATTCTTGACCTTTCCACAAATAACACAATTAAGAATCACATCCATTCGATGTAGAAATATGCAAACATCAATTTTTCATAATGATTTCATTGCAAGGAAATAAATAAATAAATAAATGAGTCAAACAAAAATTTATTTTATTCATAAAAGCAGCGGAAAACATTTTGTCCTTACAATTAAAAACCATGTAGTAAATATTCCTAACAACTCTATCATAACTTTCTAAGATCAAAATCTAATCTTCGAATCCATGCGATCGAGATCCATTTCTTCGTGATTAGACTCATCTTGCTCTTTCATCAAGCTTCCTCTCTTTTCACTGATCCTGCAAAACATTCAAATGCAATCTTATCACATTATGTATTAAGAATCAATGAATAGGAACTTAATGGAGTTAGATAGTGGATTTTACCTGAAGCACAACCATACTCTTTGACTCTCCCATCTTCTGGACTCTTCAGGTTCTTAGGGCAGACTTGTATCCAACGCCCTTTCTCTTGGCAGCAAACGCAGGTCGGTTCTCCTAGAACATCCTCGGAAGCATGGTTGGTTGATTTTCCCAACAAATACGCTCCATTGCTTTGCCAAATCATTTCTGATTCAGCAGCAATGAGCATGTAAGTGTTGGATTAGTGTCTAAGTCCATAACTATTTTGGTATGTACTTCACCCGATGGTGCATGGTCCTTTTGGGTTGCCTTCACCAAAGCAACTTGATAGGATGAATTATGGAGAGAAAGGATTAAATATGATTTATTAATATATTATGAGAATAATATATTAAAGGAGAAATCATATTGTTTAATTAATATTAGTCAAGAATTAATAAGAATTAAGTTTGTGACTAAAAGAGATTAATTAAACTTAAGGGACTAGAATTGTAATTATAAGATAATTGCAATTGGGCTATTGATTACCTTATAATATAAGGTTGGACGAATTCTATGGGGAAACCCATTAGAAATCGTCCAAGGCCTTAAAGAAAGGAGTCCATGGGTTGCTTAGGGCCTAAGCATCCAAATTAGGGTTTCTTAGTTCAAAACCCTAATAGCCTACATGTATAAATAGTACCCTTAAGCCTAAAAAACGTGGTGAACTAATTGGTTAGGGTTTCCACACGTTTTGGGCAGCCTCCTTCTCTTCTCCTCTTCTTCCTCTTGCTCTTGGTGTTTGTGAGCCATTAGAGGAATGAAATTTGTGACTCTAAGCTTTCTAAAGTGAATACAAGAAGGAACTGTGATTGTTATTGTTATATAACAATCAAGGTATGATCTAAACCCTTTATTCATATGTTATATTGATTAGATCTAGGGTTTTAAGTATTTGATTAAAAGAATGTACAATAGAGAAACCTAGATCCAAGCTTTAGGGTTTGCATGGGCACATAGGATGTCTTTTGGCTAAAACCCATCAGTGGTATCAGAGCCTAGATTGATTTCTATTATCTTGATGCATATTTGATTGAAATCAGCCCTGAAAATCGAAATTTTTTGATTCTGAGTGTTTGACTCGCCGAGACACTTGGTGCACTCGCCGAGTTAGGTGTACTCGATGAGTCCGAGTCCAGACTCGACGAGTCGAAATGTTAGACAGCTAATTTTCGCGATTTTCTTTCTGTTTTGGCTTTGGATAATTACCATAAACATACTTTTGTTATAAAATCCGAATTTTATCCATATTTGGTGATTATCCTTACCTAAATAGAAGATAATTGTCAAAATTTAGATAATCACTTGTTTTATTAGATAAAATTTGATTATTTGTAATTTAGATTTGAATTATCTCGTGAAAAGTTTCAATTTTTCCCCTTTAGGTTTTATAGTTTAAATTTGAACTTAATAGTTTTGTTTCTGAAATTTAAATAGTTAAAACCCTAATGTTTTGAAACGTTTCAAAACTTGCCCTCAAGTTTTGGAATTTAAATTTTTGATTAAAAGTTTGATTTTGAAATATTTAAATTCTAAACCCTAATGTTTTGAAATGTTTCAAAACTTGCCCTCAAGTTTTGGAATTTAAAAGTTGATTAACAGTTTAATTTAGAAATTTTAAATTCTAAAACCCTAGTATTGTTTTGAAAAGTTCAAATCACACCCTTATGGTTTTATTAATTAATTAAGGTGTATAATTAAAAGAGATTTAATAAATCCATATAGTTTTGGTGTACAATTTAATTAATTAAAAGTATAATTATTAAATTAGAACACATAGTATTTTAAAAGTGTAAAATACACCCTATACTATATATAACATTAAAAGTCTAACATTATATATATATATATATATATATATATATATATATATATATATATATATATATATATATAGGAATGAGTTCTATGGAAAACAAATAATTAGGGCAACATCTACCGGAACCAATAATCAAATGACACGTGTCCATTTCTTTCTTCACAAATAATGTATTGTTGAAGTTATTGTGGAAGTGATGTGTTGTCCTGTTTTCATTGGTTCAAATATGTGTTGCCCTAATCATTCATTTTCCATATAACTCTTCCCTATATATATATATATATATATATATATATATATATATATATATATATATATATATATATATATATATGTATATGTATGAGTAAAAGTCAGTCTTATCGTTAGTTGGCCTCATTCACGAAGCTGGTCTATAAGGGGTGTTTAAGGATATTGCCTATAAAATGGCGATTGAATGGGTATCCACTCTTACCCACCGCACTCTTGACTTGTGGAGGGTCGTTAGCCGAACGGGTAGGATAGGACAGAAACCTTCCATTATAAGTATAATGAAGTATAAAAGTAACTAAGTGCTTTCATATAATTCCCAATCTTAGTTACTTTAGGCAAAAGTGAATTGATGCAATTCCATGAAATTACACTTTGTGCCCTTGCTAAGACATTAGTGGAGCGCGTGTGGTTAACCAACATGCTAAATGGTTCTAAGCAAAGGTATCAAAGGGTGAATCAATGTTTGTCATAGTTCGGTGGAGCGTGTGTGGTTTACCGGCACATCGACTAGGTGATTGTAACATGTGGGGGCACCATGTAAGTTTGCATGGTTATTCACACCCGCTTTGTGATCCTCGGCATCCCAGTCACAAACTAGAGGGGCATATCGAGATTTAAACATGCCATTGAAAAGTACAATGAATCTCATAGGATCTAGGAATTTTCAATACATTTAAAACTTAAGATTCTTTTCGTTTTTAATGGTGGAAAATTAGTGAATCGTCATTCACTTACCTTCAAATTTCTGCAATTAGGGTTATGACATCCCTCTCCGGAGTTGTAGAATATTGTGTTGGGTCCTAGCCTTAGTATATCATTTGGGTGATTTACTAAGGACTCAATAAATCAACTAACTTGAATTTGTATTCTCCCGTTTTGTAGATGTCAAAGTACGACAACTATGGTCTTCCCAAATCCCGTGGAACAAGCATTCCACATGCAGATGATATTCCACAATTCGATCGAGGAACAAGAAATCATGCTTCACTTCCTCCTCCTCCTCCCGTTGTACTCCCTAACCCACAAGATCGAAGAATTGAAAGGTTCAATGTCACTAAAGCCCACTGGAAATGAAACAATGAAGATGGTAAACCCGTGTGTGCCCACGTTCTAGGAATGAAATCACACATCGATAGGTTGATAATGTTGGGTGCGTCATTCCCTTATGTGTTGGCTATAGGCTGGGTTCTACAGTCACTCCCTGAATCATATAATGAGTTCAAAAGAAAGTATTATATGATGGATCATGATGCAAACCTCATTGACCTAACTTACATGCTCATTGCTGCTGAATCAGAAATGATTTGGCAAAGTAATGGAGCATATTTGTTGGGAAAGTCTGCCAACCATGCTTCCGAGGACGTTCTAGGAGAACCGACCTGCGTTTGCTGCCAAGAGAAAGGGCGTTGGATACAAGTCTGCCCTAAGAGCCTGAAGAGTCCAGAAGATGGGATAGTCAAAGTGTATGGTTGTGCTTCAGGTAAAATCCACTATGTAACTCCATTAAGTCTCTATTCATTGATTCTTAATACATGATGTGATAAGATTGCATTTGAATGTTTTGCAAGATCAGTGAAAAGAAGAGGAAGCTTGATGATAGAGCAAGATGAGTCTAATCACGAAGAAATGGATCTCGATCGCATGGATTCGAACATTTGATTTTCAGCATAGAAAGTTATGATAGAGTTGGTAGGAATATTTATTACATAGATTTTCAATTGATTTTGCATTGTAAGGAAAAATGTTTCCCGCTGCTTTTATGAATAAAATAAATTTTGGTTTGACTCATTTATTTCTTTATTTATTTCCTTGCAATGAAATCGTTATGAAAAATTGATGTTTGCATATATCTACAACGAATGGATGTGATTCTTAATTATGTTATTTGTGGAAATGTTAAGAATTTACCAAATAGGGAGAGTTTCTCATCATCCAAGTGTCAAGTGGACAGAAACTTGGAATCATGCAACAAGTATTGTATGATGAATGAAAAATTTTCACATTTGGAAAATTAGACTAATTTGTTGACAAAGTGTCAAGTGAAGGACTAGGAGATCAAGTACACAAGGTTGTGCATTGATCAAGTCCACCATAAAAGTAAGAAAGATATTCGTCATGATTTACTAAGGTTAAGTAACTATGATTACACTTGTGAGATTAAGTGTAATTCTTAGTTGATTTAAAAGAGTTTAAATCAATAGAAAAACGAATAAGAAGAATCAAGTAGGCAGAAAGATAGAAGTTTCTCCATTCTATGAAGAAGGGAGTCTTAGTGCAATGGTATGTCTAAGAAGAGGAATCAAGAATTGAAGCATTGGTTAAATCAGAAAGTCAATGATACTTCGTTCCAAAACAAGTCTTAGAGTTAAGACTGTGACATTGAGTGACAAGAATTAGGAAGGTTGATAACATTCATCAAATGTGGAAAGTTGTGATGTCTTGGATAACACAAAGACTAACTAGAACCAATTTTATGAAGTGTTTTGTCTTGATAAAAACTACACTAACTCTTGAATATTTGTTTGTCAAGAAATGTTTTATTGACAAGAGAATCTTATATGTCAAGGAGTCAGTGGGAGTCTTAATGATCTTGAAAAGTTTCAAGACTAATCAAGAATAAACCTTATCGAACATCACTAGCACACGACTTGAGGTTTACAACCTATCGTGTTGACATTATCTTTTTTCTGTGCCTTTCCAATTAAGTTAATTATGCATGTGAGCCATATGAGTTCTCATTTGAATGCATAAAAGGCGAGGACCTTGATCAATGAAAAGTACATTGATAAGATAGGGTGAGTTTCTTAACTACTTGGAAGACATGGTGGGCAGTTGTGTTACCATAAGGCAAGAAATCAAGATTAAGAAAGTTCGGTCCATAAGAGTTTGGATTTGTCGCAAACTTTGGTTTTGACAATCCGCATGGATAGGAACATATACACCATTAAAATCTAAGTGTCATAAGATTTTCTCCTTCATGAAAATGACTGTGAGGAAATGCTTTCACTAAGAGAGATTTTAAGAAGATAGCAATTGTAAAATTGCATTCTCAAATTTGATTATGGTTACGGTATCCCTCTCCATAATTCGAATTGTGAGATTTGGCAATTAGTTTGAATTGTTTAAGACACACATATGAGCTATCTTGGATAAAGGTGTGTGAGATTAAGAAGCTTTGATAAAAGATCATCAAAGCATTAAGTATTAAAAATATGAACTGAAGAAATTCAATAGGTATTGTTTTTCTGAAAGTTAAGCTATTTTCTAAATACATGTCAAAGCTAGTGGGAGCATAAGTGTTATGCTTATATTACAATAATCATCATGATAGTGGGAGCATAAATGTTATGATTATATGATTATTAAGGCAAGTATTGCAATTTAGCAATATTAATTATAGAAAACAAGAGTCATACTTTGCAAAGATGTAAGGGTTGAATAGTTGTTTTGCTATAATTAAGGGAGAGAATGTTATGCTTAATTTCAAATCTAAAGTCTTAGGTTGTGGAATGTTAATAAATTTAGTCAAAGGAAACATAGTGTGTTCTTAAATTTCGATTATGATTACAGTATCCCTCTTCATATTTCGAATTATGAGAACGTAGCACGTAAAATATTATGGCAGAAGATTGATAAAGTATTAAATCTTTATGTAAGACATTATGCATCGTGTCCTATACGCTTCGGGTATAGGATTGATTGCTAGTGCTATAATATTTGACCATTCTAAATTTTCCAAATGTCTAGTGCATTTAGAGGGAAAAAGGACAAGAATCGGTTTTGACTAAGATAATTAAACAACTATCAAAGGACAATCCAAAGTTCGCCGAGGATTTGTCGCTTGTGAGTAGTTGGAAGTATGATACCGGATGGATCATATCGACATTGTTATGAATAAATAAGATTCTATTGAGAATGAGTTGTCAAATGGTATCTATGGAAAGGTTTCCATATTGGGAGCTAGATACTAAGAATCTATGTCTAAGATTAGAAACTTTTATGCAAAAGCATGTTCAAAGGAATGTACTTTGAGTGAGAGACATCACATCTATGCAGTTGTCTTGTAACAATTTCCGGTAGAGAGCTTTGTAATTCATTGGCAATAGTCCTTGTGACTTTTGTGCAGTGACATTACAAAGGGATCATTGCATAAAATGTTAGAATCTAACATATTCTATAAGTGGCAAGAATTTGATATTCTTACACTTGTAGAATGGATTGGGAGTTGTGAAATGAGTATGATTGGTAATGTGTTCATTTGATCTATTTTACAAAGTAAAAACCATAGGTAAACATTGTGTGCATGCTAAGAGAATGGGACAAGTGTGGTAATAATTCAAGTAAGAAGATGATTACCCGAAACAACAAATAATGAGTAATCGATATGGTTATAAAATAAAAGGTGTTTTATTTATACTCAAAGGTTTGAGACCATATGGGATTAGTGTTGTTATTGTGTTTCATCTTGCATGTTTTGACTTCTTGAATAATTTAATTGGTTCAGAACAGTTAAAATTATTCGAACGGGCCACAGTCGTTCATATGTTGGAAGTAGGTATGAATGAAGACTGTCGTGAATTGGTATATGGATTGTCTAAAGTGTATTAGATATAAACAAATGTTTGTTGCAATGTTCATGAGTGCTTATGAATATGATTTGAGCATTGGATCAAACCCACGCTCACTTGGATCACTTCATGGATTTTATCACGAGTGATTGGTGAGACGATAACATCTTATATTCTTGAAACCGAGATGTGTGAGTTGTATCTTGCTAGTCGGTTGCACATTGATAATATGTAAACGCACCACTAACTTGGTGTTATAAAACATATTGTTGTGTGTGATTTGGTGAGTAAGTGCAAGCGAGCATTGAGTCAAAGTTTATCCGTTCCTTTTATCGAAAGTAGGATAAAAGCGATATTTGTAGGCCTCTCGATGATTTAGTGATGGCACCTAAGCGCTTGGCCAGGCCGGGTCTAAATTGATGTGTTCAATTGTAGTCTGTTGTCAGTCGTCATAAATCAGAATTCGGGAAACAGCACATAGACAGAGAGAATGATTTAGATCCATGTCTCAGTCTATACGACAATATCTACAATGGAGGAATATATGATCCCTTATCTAAAGGACACGCGTATCTGATAAGATCAGAGTTGACAACGGCTTTAGAAAGCTACGATTGTAGATCAGTATCTGAAGTCATACGCAAAATAGTTATTAGACTTATCCAAGTGGGAGACTGTTGGATTAGTGTCTAAGTCCATAACTATTTTGGTATGTACTTGACCCGATGGTGCATGGTCCTTTTGGGTTGCCTTCACCAAAGCAACTTGATTGGATGAATTATGGAGAGAAAGGATTAAATATGATTTATTAATATATTATGAGAATAATATATTAAAGGAGAAATCATATTGTTTAATTAATATTAGTCAAGAATTAATAAGAATTAAGTTTATGACTAAAAGAGATTAATTAAACTTAAGGAACTAGAATTATAATTATAAGATAATTGCAATTGGGCTATGGATTACCTTATAATATAAGGTTGGATGAATTCTATGGGGAAAACCATTAGAAATCGTCCAAGGCCTTAAAGAAAGTAGTCCATGGGTTGCTTAGGGCCTAAGCATCCAAATTAGGGTTTCCTAGTTCAAAATCCTAATAGCCTACATGTATAAATAGTACCCTTAATCCTCAAAAACGTGGTGAACTAATTGGTTAGGGTTTCCACACGTTTTGGGCAGCCTCCTTCTCTTCTCCTCTTCATCCTCTTGTTGTTGGTGTTTGTGAGCCATTAGAGGAGTGACATTTGTGACTCTAAGCTTTCTAAAGTCAATACAAGAAGGAATTGTGATTTTTATTGCTATATAACAATCAAGGTATGATCTAAACCCTTTATTCATATGTTATATTGATTAGATCTAGGGTTTTCAGTCTTGGATTAAAAGCATGTACAATAGAGAAACCTAGATCCAAGCTTTAGGGTTTGAATGAGCACATAGGATGTCTTTTGGCTAAAACCCGTCAGTAAGTTAGGTCAATGAGGTTTGCTTCATGATCCATCATATAATGCTTTCTTTTGAACTCATTATATGATTTAGGGAGTGACTGTAGAACCCAGCCTATAGCCAACTCATCAGGGAATGACGCACCCAACATTATCAACCTATCGATGTGTGATTTCATTCTTAGAACATGGGCACACACGAGTTTACCATCTTCATGTTTCATTTCCAATAGGGCTTTAGTGACATTAAACCTTTCAATTCTTCGATCTTGTGGGTTAGGGAGAATAACGGGTGGAGGAGGAGGTAGTGAAGCATGATTTCTTGTTCGTCGATTGAATCGTGGAATATCATCTTCATGTTGAATGCTTGTTCCACGGGATTTAGGAAGACCATAGTTGTCGTACTTTGACATCTACAAAACGGGAGAAAACGAATTCATGTTAGTTGATTTATTGAGTCCTTAATAAATCACCCAAATGAGATATCAAGGCTAGGACCCAACACAATATGCTACAACCTAGAAAAGGGATGTCGTAATCTAGTTGCTGAATATTTGAAAGTAATTGAATGACGATTCACTAATTTCCATCATGAAAAACGAAAAGAAATTTAAGTTTTAAATCTATGAAAACTCCTACATCCTTTGAAATTCATTGAACATTTCAACGACATGTTTAAATCTCGATATGCCCCTCTAGTTTGTGATTGGGATGCCGAGGATCACAAAGCGGGTATGAATAACCATGCAAATCTACATGGTGCCCCCACATGTTACAGTCACATATTCGATGTGCCGGTAAACCACACACGCTCCACCGAACTATGACAAACATTGAGTCACCCTTTGCTACCTTTGCTTAGAACCATTTAGTGTGCCGGTTAACCACACACGCTCCACTAACGTCTTCGAAAGGGCACAAAGTGTAATTTCATGAAATTGAATCAATTCACTTTTGCCTAAAGCAACTAAGATTGGGAATTTTATGAAAACATTTAGTTACTTTTATACTTCATTATACTTATAATTGAAGGTTTTTGTCCTATCCTACCCGTTCGGCTAACGACCCTCCACTAGTTAAGAGTGCGGTGGGTAAGAGTGGATACCCATTCAATCGCCATTTTATAGGCAATTTCCATAAACACCCCTTATAGACCAGTTTCGTGAATGAGGCCTACTAACGGTAAGACTGACTTTTACTCATACATATATATAATGTTAGACCTTTAATGTTATATATAGTATAGGGTATATTTTACACTTTTAAAATACTAGGTGTTCTAATTTAATAATTTATACCTTTAATTTAGTTAAATTGTATACTAAAGCTTTATGGATTTATTAAATCTCCTTTAACTATACACCTTAATTAATTAATAAAACCATAAGGGTGTGATTTGAACTTTTCAAAAGTATACTAGGGTTTTAGAATTTAACATTTCTAAATTGTACTTTTAATCAACTTTTAAATTCCAAAACTTAAGGGCGAGTTTTGAAACATTTCAAAACATTAGGGTTTAGAATTTAAATATTTCAAAATCAAACTTTTCAATCAAAATTTAAATTCCACAACTTGAGGGCAAGTTTTGAAACCTTTTTCAAAACATTAGGGTTTCAACTATTTAAATTTCAAAACAAAACTTTTGAGTTCAAATTTAAACTATAAAACCTAAAGAGGAAAAATTGAAACTTTTCATAACACAAGGATCAAATAACAAATAATATAAATTAAACAATTAATTTTATCATTATCTATATTTGACCTAATTTTAATTTCTTGCAAAATAAGTTACCCAATTAATACAAATAATCAACTTTAATCATATAAGGAAGTTATTATCTAATCAATTGGTAATTATCTTTTGTTTAATCAAGGATATACTCAAAATATGTATTAAATTGGATTTTAATGACCTGAAACAGATAAGGCATGTATCCATGAGTAAAACACCAAGAAATCCTAAAAATCCCTCTTTCTGACGCTCGAACACGCCGAGTACCACACTGGACTCGCCGAGTTGAGGCCTACTCGCCGAGTACACTATGGTACTCGCCGAGTTCATCAGGCAGGGAGCTCAAAAAACGATTTTGCAACTTGAACAAACATACAAGGCATCAATACAGTAGAAACCAATCAAGGCTCTGATACCACTGATGGGTTTTAGCCAAAAGACATCCTATGTGCTCACGCAAACCCTAAAGCTTGGATCTAGGTTTCTCTATTGTACATGCTTTTAATCCAAGACTGAAAACCCTAGATCTAATCAATATAACATATGAATAAGGGTTTAGATCATACCTTGATTGTTATATAGTAATAACAATCTCAATTCCTTCTTGTATTGACTTTAGAAAGCTTAGAGTCACAAATGTCACTCCTCTAATGGCTCACAAACACCAAGAGCAAGAGGATGAAGAAGAGAAGAGAATGAGGCTACCCAAAACGTGTAGAAACCCTAACCAATTAGTTCACCACGTTTTTGAGGCTTAAGGGTACTATTTATACATGTAGGCTATTAGGGTTTTAAACTAAAAACCCTAATTTGGATGCTTAGGCCCTAAGCAACCCATGGACTCCTTTCTTAAAGGCCTTGGACGATTTTTAATGGGTTTCCCATAGAATTCCTCCAACCTTATATTATAAGGTAATCCATAGCCCAATTGCAATTATCTTATAATTACAATTCTAGTCCCTTAAGTTTAATTAATCTTTTTTAGTCACAAACTGAATTCTTATTAATTTTTGACTAATATTAATTAAACAATATTATTTCTCCTTTAATATATTATTCTCATAATATATTAATAAATCATATTTAATATTTTCTCTCCATAATTCATCCTATCAAGTTGCTTGGGTGAAGGCAACCTAAAAGGACCATGCACCATCGGGTCAAGTACATACCAAAATAGTTATGGACTTAGACACTAATCCAACATGATCATGTTTTGAAACATCCTTTCACGACTCTAATCCCATCTCAATCCCCTGAGGATCCTCAACCAATAACTTCTCAAGCTCAGTTTGATGATGAAACAAAAGGAGGTGGTTTTGGAGGAACATTTGAAGAACTTCATTTTGATTCAGAGGAGGAGGAGATACCTGACCACCTGCTTATGTCGGGTAAACAATTCAAAATCCTGAATCGCAAGTTAAATACCATTCTTCAGTCAGAAGCTGACTCTGGTGCGAAGCATTCACTTTCTAGTATGGAGGTTGATGCGATGATAAAAGAAGCTGAAAGAAGACTGCTTGAGAAGATAGATGGTAATGATCAAAATAATGAGCTTCGGCTTAAAGCTCAAGGGAAAAACTTTGAGGGTGCCTTACAAGAACTAAAAAATGTTACAAAAGAACGTCATGTGCTTTTTGTCCAAGATGTCAAGAAACTAAGGGAGGATGTAAACTTGAAAGTCAAAGAACTAAAGCAAGATATTGCAAAAGAGCTTCAACAGCTTTCTTCGCAAAATTTGATAGTGCAACAACGTGTTGATATTGTGGCTGATGCAGTCACAAAGATTGTTAAAGACTATCAATCAGCTGCGCCAACTATCGAAACCAAGAGCAAAGATGACAAGGAGCAGTTTGCTAAGCTCATTGAGTTGTTAGCTGAACTAAAAGCCATTGTGTCGAAGCCTACTTCTCAGACAATTTTAACTCCTGAATTTCTAACGCTGAAAGTGACTTCGTTGGAATAGGCTATTCAGAAGGCTTTGGCTCCCATAAAAAAATTTACTTCACTTTTGCCAAAGAATGCCCCACCTGCTTTCATAGGGGTGCAAGGGGGAGAAGTAAAAGGAAGTAAAGGGGAGGATGCGAAAGTTGTTAGGAAAATGTATTCGAGTCAACTAAAAATGACATTACATTTGAATACCTGCTCAATTCTTTCAACAATAGTAACATTAAAACCAATTACAAAAGTAATTACTAAAGGAATTAAAATTGGTTCAACAGATAAAGGAAGTTCAAATGCGAAGCCTGATACTTCAAATATTGGGAAAGGAAAAGGTATTGCTCATGAAAAGTCGAAGGAGGAGAAGAAAGCTGAAATCGATGCTGAGATAGAGAAACAGAGTCATAGTCAAAGAATAATGAGGCTAAGAGAAAATTACCCACCAAGAATGAACAAAGGAGATCCTGCAAAGTTATACTCGTTTGAATCAATTGAATCCAGAGTACTAGGGAACCATATGTATGCATTTGAGAAAAAGCCAAGGAAAAGTTGTGCCACTTCGAACTCAGACATGTGCGAACTAGACTTCCCAATTAATGAAATGATGTTTATTACTGCACAATACAAAGTTAGTGAAGGATTCAATAATCCTGATGAGTACACATACTTGAAAATTCGATTTCATGCCGTGATTGGGAAAAATGAAGATGAAGTTTGGTCCTTAGTAAAGATAAAATGAGTGACGACTATCAAGAAAGATGTCATGTTCGAGAATCTGCTTCAGAACTTTCGTTACTTTGTAGTTCGAGCAGACAACAAACCATTTAATTTGTCAATTGCCGACTTTCCTTTGATAAATCTGAATGATCTCATTCAAGTGGCCCTAATTTTGAAAGATACAGAAGAAAACCAGCTGAAGGAAACTGAATTAGATGTGTTCAGACTTGGTTTAGGGCATCTCAAGATATTCATAGATAATTACTATGATTTCTTGGCCTTAACTGATGAAGAGCTTGCTTCAGGTCTCGGAAGAAAGGTTAATGTTTCTATGGAACCTACGAAGCCACAACATGAGTTGATGAAATATGCTGATGGTGAAATTTGTCTCAAACCATTTGTCATGTTGTTCGCAAGAAATGACACAAAGGGAAAGGCAAAGAGATTCTTGTTTCAAGTTGCTGATATTGAAAGATATACAAGTTCGCAATACACGAACTTTATTCTTCGTATGAATAACTGTGCCAAGAACAACGATGGAGACAAGAAGGAATTGAAGAAGATAATCACTTGGTACTTAGAAATTTGAAGGACAATGCACTCAGTTGCTCAAGTTCTCACTAATTGAGTGACTTCGACTGTTTACAAAGAGGGAGAATGTTGAGTCATTTAGTTGTAAAATTCGAAGCTTTATCTATTCTATTACACATTACTAACACATTTTTTGTAGAAGCTTAATGTCTAGACTTAGTATTTTTTGTACACTCATGTCTCCTATAAATAGGGGCTGAGGATAGAAGTAGAGACACAAGTCTTTCTACTTATTTTGTAATTAGTATTGTGTTCGAATTGTCTGTTCAATACAAACTTGCTTTCTAAATCTCGATTACAATTCTCATCAATGACTTAACTACCACAGAGTAAGTCTTAGTTGGGACTTCAGTGGGACTTATGTGAGACTTTTGACTATAGTGAGGAACAATGCGGTCTATGGACATATATGGAAAGTCTCTAGAGACTTTAGTGTCCTCAATGAAAATTTCTTCATCGACTTCGGATGAGTTTTGAGAATTTGGGAAAGTAGTGCCACTGATAGGAGTTTGA
This sequence comes from Lactuca sativa, assembly GCF_002870075.4. Classification (NCBI taxonomy): domain Eukaryota; kingdom Viridiplantae; phylum Streptophyta; class Magnoliopsida; order Asterales; family Asteraceae; genus Lactuca; species Lactuca sativa. The sequence goes on from NC_056628.2 coordinate 122,118,863, forward strand.
TCACATGTGTGACCCGAAACCTAAGGCACAATTTCCTCAATGACACAATCGTTGCTTAGATTAAGCAATTTACCGAAGTGAGTTTTGATATCTTCGGGAAAAGTCTTTTCATTGAATGGGAAATGAAATTCTCGGTCTGGAGGGACATATAGTCTGTCTTTGTTTAACCGGGGCGAGGAATCCATTGCGGTAGGATATCCATTTGACCACCCCCGATTGTATGTATTGTCTACGGTTCCATTGTTTACCAAATTTTCAATAGCTTCACTTTCATTGAACAATTTTTTGATTAAAAGATATAAGCGTACAATTTCACTCTGAGCTAAATCTCTCTGGCTCAAATCTATCTCTAATTGGGTTTCACTCAACATTCTTACATGTTTTTCTAACTCTAAATCTCTTTCTAACATATCCATTTTGAGTCTTTTGTTATCCAGTCATCCTCTCACATGGAAGATCTCCTGGGACGCAATGTTCTCCTCATCTAAGGCTTTGTTATAGTCTGTAAAGACGACAACACATATGTTATTAAGATTATCTATGTAAGGTTGACAATCATGCAAGCTATAATTTAGAGTTTGGATCATGAGTTTTACCTGTTCAACGATGCTTAGAGTTCCATCCTTTGCCATGTAGCAGTAGGTTTTGTTCATCTTTGTAGACCCATCATCATCCGCAGTTGCCAACATGTAGATTTTCCCTTTGCCATTAACAATGCTGATGGCTTCATCTTCATCTCCTGATGACTAGACTTGGTGGTCTCTTTTGACATGGGCTACGTATGTCGTTGCTTTCTCCTTTCTTCCAGCTCTTGATCCATTCTAAGGTAGAATGCTCTATCTTTCACTACATTGGCCTTACAATCTCTTGCAAAGTGATTCTCTTTGTTGCATTTGTGACAAACTACAACATCAGTTTTGTCTTCTGAGGGAGTACCGGAGTCAGTGGTTTGAGTAAGCTGTGGTGCCTCCTTAGGTTGAGTATTGTGAGATTGTGGTGGTGGATGAGAACTTTTAGGATAATGTGAGTGATTTGTTTGTGAGTTGAAGTTACGATTGAATGGTGGTTTGTTGAATTGTTGATTTTTGCGAAAGGAGTGAGGTGGTAGTCGATTGAATTGTTTGCTGACAAGAGCGAGTGCCTTTTGAAATTCTTCTTCATCATCATACTATGAATCAGCTTCGTATGACTGCGGTGAAGTATCATACGAGGGAGTGTAAGATTGTCTTTGTGGAGTTTGTGCTATGAGATCAAGAGGTCCTCCGAAATCAGCACAGTCTTTGAGTACGTTGGATTCATGTGCTTGAAGTTCCCCATAGTGTTTGAAGAGTGACAAGGAATGAATCTTTCTATCACCTTGGACTATCATTTTGGTCGTAGTCCAATGTCTTCCCAAGCCATTAAGGAACTAAAGGTTTGTTTCATGGTTACTACGGATGGTGCCCAGATTGGATAAATTGGTGACAATTAGGTTGAACCTTTTGAAGGAGTCTTCCAAACTTTCGCCAGTATGAGCTTTGAAGTTGTTTAACTCATTGAGTGCAGTTGTAAGCTTCTTGTCTTGAGCTTGTTCTGAGCCTTCATACAGATTCTTGAGAACATCCCAGATCTCTTTTGTTGATTTGTAATTTATGATAATATCGAAGTTGTCAGGAGAAACTCCACAGGAAATTTCATAAAAAGCAACAACATCATTTTCCATTTTATCGAGATCATCCTTGGTGCGACGGCTCATAGTTGGTTGACCTCCTCCTAGTCTTGTTGTAGCTCCGTCAGTTTGGACTGGTGTACCGACTGGAACATGTGGTCCTTCTTCTACAGATCGCCATACATCTCTACCAAGTCTTCTTAAGTATCTTTCTATTCTTTGTGACCAGTGATGATATTCATTTGCAACCAGTATTGGGGCTTGATTAGAACCACCAACACTATTGGAAACATTCAGAGATAACAATTGTGCCATGTTTTGAAGTTTTTTTTTTGTTTTAGAAATGAGCTTTAGTGGTATAGAAGGCTCTTCGAAAAATCAGAGTTCTGATTTTCAAAAAGCAACCACTATGGCTCTGATACCAATTGTTGAGAGAAAAACTTTGAGACACACTTGAACAAACGTTAGAACAAGTATATTGCAGAATAGTTAATTTCGAAGGATCTAAAAGCTCAACAATAATATTTAGAGTTAGGTGTTAGAGAGTTAGTTGCGGAAAAGTAAAGAAATATAAATGACAACAATTGTTATATCAAGTATACACTTAAGTTGATTCATAACGAGGAATGCATTCAGGCCAAGTTAATAAGTGAGATCAAACTTAGTGATTAAGTCACAAAATACTTGATCCGAAGAGAGGTTGTGATTGATTATGAGAGTAAGAAGAGTGAATAAGTAAGATAGAAAGATAACTTCTGAGATGTGTATTAGAATTAGATGCGATACACTTCTGGCACACTTTTGATTACATGAGAATGAGCTCTATTTATAGAGACTCACAAATATCACTAGTTTACAACTCTAAGAGTAGCCATGCAAGGCATACAGGACAATGGAGTGTATTACAGAAAGGATAAAGTAATGTAATCTAGGTAGAAACTGCAGTAGTAGAGACTTCAGTTGAAGACTGATGATGAAGCGGCTTGACTGCGGTGGCTTGGAGGTTGCGGTAGCTGAAGTTCAAGAGGGTCACTTTTTATGATTCAACAATACGTCATACTAATAATTAACTAACTAATATGATTTAGTGAGTTAGTGATTACAATGCTCACACTACGTGTCAGGCTTATCGCCTTTATCATGCTAGCTAGTAACAATAAACCATTTCCCATAACTTCATTAAGAGGGTAGTCACTATCAAATTCATAAGTCTATGTTGCATAGACCTCTGTTTTGAATCACTTCAAATAGTCAAAACGTGAAACACTCAAAACTAAGATAACTCTGATTCAATAACACTCGACTTGTAACCACTAAGGACTTACCCTCGTTTCATCTTTTAAACCTTATGGTAGAAATATACCACCAAAGAAGTCAAACAAAAATACGTAAAATGCACCATCGCCACCTCCTCGGTATGACCCGGTTGTCTTTCAAGCGGCTGTAACAGCGGCAATTATAGCTGTCATGACTCAAATCAATGCAAGTGGTATTGGTGGATCGGGTAGTGGAACCAACAACTCTAACCACGGACACACAAGGGAGTGCTAATACAAAGACTTCATGATTTGTGGACCCAAATCCTTCGATGGAAGTGGGGGAGTCATCACTCTAATGTGATGGTTCGAAAAGACAGAATCGATTTTTGAGTTATGCGCATGCCCAAAGAAGAGCAAAGTGAAGTTTGCTGCCTGCACCTTCTCTGACAGATCCCTTACATGGTGGAATAGCCATGTCAAGTCATTGACTCTTCCAATAGAAAACCCAATGGGCTTGGAAAATCTAAAAGAGATGATGCTGGAAGAGTACTGCAAAAGGGGCGAACTGCAAAAACTAGAGCACGAGCTATGGAATCTTACCATGGCAGGCTCAGGCATAGAAGCCTACACCGATAGATTCAGCGATCTAGTTGCACTATGCCCTGGGATGGTTACCTTAGAGAACAAAAAGGTAGAGAAATACATTTTGGGAATACCTTCTCCAATCCAAGGAAACATATTAGCAGCGAAACCTCTTACGTTTGACAGTGCCAAACGCTTGGATCGAACATTGGTGGACTATGGGATCCGCCGGGGTATAATAGACCCTGTTCCTGAGTCAAAAAAGGAGGTGATGATGAACCAAAGCCCGAGAGCGGGAAGAAGAGACAATCAACACAAGAGCCCTCCGAAAGACAACAGAGGGGTACGACCTATGCTTCCACGACCCCAAACAAAGCAGCACCCGACAGTCGTTATGGCGGAACCTTCCCTAAATGTAATAAGTGCAACTTTCATCATACCGGAAGGTGTTGGAAGATGTATTGAAAGAACTGCCTCAAAAGTGGACACACCATCCGTTTCTGTAGGGCACCGACACGACCAATCTCTCAGGTCCCATTTGAGGAAGTAAGTCAGACCTACTATGAATGTGGTGAAACGGGACACTGCAGGAGAGATTGTCCACTGGATAGAAACACTGGTGAAGAGGGCAGAGTGCTAATGATCGCTGCAGGAGAGTCTAGCCCGGAACCACCTGAGAATAGTGGTACGTTTCCCAACTAAATCCTAACTATAATAATTTCTTGTTCATCTAAACAAAGCACATAGTTTATGTAGAAACTAAATACTCCTTCTGTTAAGCTATAATGACTTGGTGTAAACATTGGGGCCATATAAAATTAAGAACCAATAAACTTAGAGTACGTGATTCCGCCTTATTTGTTATTCCATGTCTGGTTGTCGATTTAGGGCAGAGTCACTCAGTTGACTGTCTTATCAACCTAAATTATATATGACTTGTAGACACCAAGCAATTATAGAGGGACTAGATTGGGATCGTAATATCAAGTATCATTCACTAGAACAATCTTTCAGTTAGTACACACATAATACAGTACAAAACATTTGTAGTAGTAATAACAAGGTCAAAACAGAAAGCACTAGAAACATACACACAGATGCACTGATGTTAAAACAAAACACTCCTTCTAAACTAACTTAACACATGATCCTACGATGTCATTTGATTTAGTCCGACTGAGTCTACGTTATAGCAAACCCACGAGTCACCGAGGAGACCCTTCACCTTGAACCGACCGAAAAACAAAACTCTCGTCTCTCATAACGAAAAACAAAATGAAAACCTAGGAATTATCTCTCGCTTCAAACCTCCGAAGCACTCATGCAAGGAGTACGCTATCCTCCTGTAACCTTTCTTAAGTATTTCCAGCAGATCACTAGGAAAATACTAATTGCGCAACAAGTCAAGTTCAAGCTCAGAGGCTAGGGACGAATACGATTAGCATATCAATGTTTTATATATGCGTCAGGGTGGTATATAATTAAGAATCTACGTTTTTAGGATGTGTGTTTCCGCCCTATCTCTTGTTCCTTGTCTAGTTGTGGACCTAGGGCAGAGCCACCCATCCGACCGTCTTATCAATCTTAATTATACACGACTTCTGTACGCAAGCTGATGATAGATGAACCTTATATAAGTCCTACCATGAACTTTAGGACAAAAGCTGGTCAGGATTACGGATGGACATCCTACCAGTTGGATGAACATAGTCAAGCAAGTCAACCCAGACACTATCCACAGACCAGAACAACATATCCAATAGTGAAGATTCGTTGAAACACCCAGCGAGGATCTGAACTCATTGAAGAACGTAAGGATTAATTAGAACCAAGGTACCCACCTCTTTTCCTTGTACTTAGCCAACCACTCGGAAACCGTATTTCGGGACGAAATTCGGTCTATCGGGGGGATGATCTGACAACCCAAAATTTCTCGCTGTAAGTCAGACTTGTTATAGCTATCTGTTTTTGTGTTTAGAGTCAGTTTGAGGGTCTCTAATCCTAGTGCACTCAAGGGTTGAATGTTTGGAAGCGTTATCTAAGAATCAATAGTTTTGCACTCGAACCTGGAACACCATCAACGGGAGTTCACGACCGCAAATTTGGTTAATGGCCGTGAACCCATGCTTGGGCCGTGAACCACCCTATATATATATATATATATATATATATATATATATATATATATATATATATATATATATATATATATATATGATTCACAAATTTTCTCCTCATTTCTTCAAGCTCCAGCCGTGAACATCTCCATTCTCTCCCAACTATCTTCAACCGTGAACATTCTTAAAGGCTTCAAAACGTAAGTATTTCATTCCTTACTCATTCATGCTTAGAAACCCCTTGATTCTAGCCTTGATTCATCACTTTTTCATCACCAGCTGTATGAACTTGAAGAGTTCACAGCCGTGAACCCTTCATAGGGCCGTGAACCATTCATAAACAGGATGTAAACCCATCAAATGTTCATGTGTTCTTAGGCCGTGAACACGTCTTGGGTCCTGAACCCTTCATGTGTTCATGAGCCGTGAACACATCTTGGGCCGTAAACCCATGGTGGTTTTGCCGTGAACTCCATTTCATCCCTTAGTCTTGGTTCTAACACTTCACTGCAAGTGTTTCCTACATTCTAAGGGTGTTTCCTTATGATCATTAGTGGTCTTACACACTAATTTTAGGCCTATACATGTTAATATGTTCTTAATAGTACCGTACTGTGCTCGAGACTTCGCTTAGCATACCAAGCATCCTATCTTTGTCTTTTATTCAATTCATTTACACTTAGGTGAGTTCATACCCCTATATTTTTCGAGCTTTTAATGTTTTTAAGGGGGGGGGGGGATACAAGTAAAAGCACAAGTAATCTTGTGTTTGAAAATATAATTTGGTTTAATATATTTTCCTATCAGTTTTACAAAACATGTTAAGATATAAACATTAAAAATACAGTTTTCAAAACAAAGGAACCAAACTTATCAATTATGAAATAAAAGGTACTATTTTATAAAGGATTCATGTTAATAACAAAAGAGCTTTCACAGTATTATTCGTGAATTTATTGAGAGAACTACATTGTGAGTGAAAGGCCCAATTAGTGGTTTGGTCTAGGCTTTGCATTGTAATAGTGGTTGTGTATAGATAAAGTATTTTGGTGGGCTTGGTAGTTGTTTACGAGTTTGTAATGACTTTACGGCCGTAAAAACCTTACGGCCGTAAACTCTTTTCAGTCGTAGTTCCCTATATATAGAGGGTTAGCCAGTCGTGTTTTGTTGTTGATGCCTAGTTGTTCACGATCGTATATCGAGTTGTACCAGACATTTTCAGCAATAGAAAGTGTGCAAGCATGATTAGTTTTCTTTTCTACTATTATTCTTGTTTCTGTGATTGTGTTTGCTTTTGATCACTGGTAAGATCCATTCTCAGGACCTTACAATTGGTATCAGAGCAAAACCAACGTCAAAGGCACTCTACAATCGATCTTGGAGCGAGTTTTCATTGATTCGAGACTAAAGTTTGTAACTACTGCGAAAAGGGTTTTTAGTCCAGTCGAAAAGCTGCAATATCAAAATTTTCGGCCTGAGCTTACGGCCGTAATCACTGTTTACGGCCGCAAACTCTTGAAAATTCTTGAACCGTAAAATCGAATTCTTGAGCTGTATATAAGGAATATTCATCAACCAAAAACTTTTTACTCTTGGACCGTAAGTTTCAAACCGTGAAACTCTTAGGACCATAAACTCAGAGTTTACGGCCGTAATCTATAGCTTGACCGTAAACATCGTTTACGGCAGTAAACTGTGTTTGACCAGTAAATTGTGTTTGACCAGAACTCAATTTAATCATAATTAATTTAATTTCTGTTTCACATTAATTTAATAATAAAATAAAAATGGATTCTCAAAGTCAAACAAACCACCAAGAGCATGATTCAGTAATGGGCACGACCACCCGGATTCCTAGACTCTTGTCCGCTGAAGGCTTCCCAAAATAGAAGTACAGAATTGAGACATACATAAAAATGAAAGACTTCAAAATATGGAAATGCATAATCAAGGATCCATTCAGAATAACCACTACAGTTGCAAGGCAAGTGGTTGACAAGAACATAGAAAACTACACTAATGAGGACTTCAAGAAAGTGGAAGAGCAGGAGAAGGCTTTGGCCACTTTGACCATGGCCCTATCTCCAGATATTGCTCAAGGTTTCAGGGAGTATACCTCTGCTAAGGCTTTGTGGGAAGCCTTTGTTGAGGTCTATGAGGGGAACAAAGAAATGTGTGAGAGTCACCAAGATCTGCTGCGACAACGATTCAATATGTTCAACTATGTTCCTAGAGAGACTCTTGAAGCATAGCTGCAGCGGTTCACATCTCTCATTACTGAAATGACTGTAGCTAGGATTTTCTATACAAACTCAGAGATAAATAAGAAGCTACTGAATGCTCTCCCAGAATTTGGGGACATGAATGTAGCTGTCATAAAGAAGACCAAGGACCTTTGCCGTCTCACTCTTGCTGAAGTGATGGCTTTCATCCAAGCTTGTGATATCGATGACAAGTAGTGAGAGATCAACCATGTGAACTCATACTCAGCTGCGAACCTTGGCATCTCTACTAACAATGCTCTTTCATCTTTTTCTCTTTCTCTTTCTTCTGCAGGTTAATCATTCACTACTCCTCAAGCTCAAATTTAGACTTTTCCCATTCAATCAGCTTCCTCTGCATTAGCCATGCCTTTCTCACATAATCAATCGTTTGTGGCTTCTCAAGCTACTTCATCCTCAACTAGGGCTTATTTTTCAAATGGAAAAGAGGGTGATGAAAATCTTGCATTTGCTTCAGGGCTTTTCAATTGCTACAATGCACTCGTAGCCGGGGATCTTCCACCCCAACTATCATTTGCCGATCTCGATCAAATTCACCCTGAAGACGTTTGAAGAAATGGATATTACATGGCAAATTGCCATGGCAGTCTTTACGGCGAAACAATTTGCCAAAAAGACTGGAAAGAACAATTGGGGGATGAGCGCTGACAAGAAAGTTGGGTTCAGCAAGGGAAAGCTACGATGTTTCAATTGCCACGAGCCATGGCATTTTGCTCGTTATTGTCCACAGCCAGACAAAAGATCAAATAATGATAGGACAATAGTTGCAGTTGGAAACAATCGAAGTGGTGCTCAGATAAACAACGAGAAGGCTATGGTTGCACAGTCTTTCGACTGGGAGGATCAGATGCAGGCCCTGAATTTTTCTGCACCTGAAAATGCTGACCTGGCACAGGTCTGTGATGATGCTCCGGCAAAGATTGTGATAGCTGAAGACAAAATGATGGAGCTACAGTTTGCGTTGATGGTATGTTCTTTTCATGAACCGAATACAACCGACGTAAGTCTACCATCATGCTCTCAAGCTTGTATTGATTATGTTAAAATTCTGCATGAGAAAATTGAGACATTAGGTAGTGAAGTAGAAAGCCTTAAAATTCTCCGTGAACTTAATGACTCACTAAAAAGGGAAGTAGAAGACCTTAGATATGAAGGTTACCAACTCAGAAAAGGTCAAAAACCACTTAAAGCCCAATTGGAATCCAAAAGGAAGGACTTTAGGAGACTTCAGGAAGACTACAATAATAAATGCGAAAATTATGATTTTGTAGTGAAATAGAATGCTTAACTAGTGGTTGAAATTGAATCTTTAAAGAGCAAATTTGAAACCGTTGATATTGATTTTAGAAAATACGATGTCTCGAGTGAGGTAGTTGCAAATATGATAGACCACTGCATGCAATTTAAGAGAAATCAATCATAAGGCTAGGTTATAATCAAGTGCCCCCTCCCTCCAATCATTCATATCTGCACATGCCTTTGTCCAAAGAAGAGATTGCTAATGAACCATTTATGGTTTATTGCAAGCCATCTGGTTTTGTTTCGGGAGGATTTATTAATCTTGAAAGTACTAACATTTCTACTTCTCCTGCAGATCAATCCTTGAATCAGTCAAAGCACGAAGTTGAAGGATCTGTTTCTGAAAATAAAATCGAGTCTAAACCTGAAGTTTTAGTTTTGAATAATGAAAATATTTTTTCTGATGTTTCGAATGTCAATGTTTTTTGTGGTGGTGTTTCTATTGTTTCTGATACTATTTTGAATGGTTTGAAAGTGTCTGCTTTGAACAATTTAGTTGACAATTCTGATGTGTGTGATAATGATTTTAAAGAACCACCAGTTTCACAACTTTCCCCATCTAATGCACCCTCACTTGCCTCACAACCTAATTCTCATTCATGTTATTGTGAGAGAAGGAAAGGTGTTGAGATGGAAAACAAATATGAACAATGTAGTACAAGTTATAATAATAACAAACATATCTGTTTCAATTGTGGAGTTGGTGGCCATAAAGCTAGAAATTGTCAAAATCGTATGTTTGTACACTTCGAATTTCCAAGAGGAGAAAATGAATTCAGAGGAAGGTCTTTAACTAGAAAGTCCTCTAGAAATCATTCCAGGAATGATGATTGGAAAGATGATCGGAGTAGAAAAAGGGCCGTTTTTCAAAAACATAAAAGGGTTTTTCATTACATAGGCCCAGGTAGTTTGCCAAAACCGAGCATGGTTAAGCCAAGGTCGGTTTCGTCAAAAAGCAGCAGTGAGTCTTGAACCAACTCTGGTAGAAAACCCACATGCTTCAAGCAAACTGATAAACATTCAAATTCACCCGAGACTATTAGAAAACGAAATTATCAATGGTTGCCCAAACAAGCTTCCAATTCATCTTCCGTGTCCTCTAAAAAATACGAAAATTATCAATTTGAAAAGGCATCGGGACCACCTAGGAAAATAATGACCTGGGTTCCCAAATCTAATTAAACCTGCACATTTTGCAGGGACAATTGTGGGGGAATGTCGTCAGACCCTGGTTCGTCGACAGCAGCTGTTCCCGGCATATGATGAAAGATATCGCCCTACTGCACAACGTTCAATCATTTAATGGGGGATACATCTCCTTTGCGGGTGGAGAAGGTGGCAAGATCACACAAAGTGGAACTGTCACAAACGGGGTTTTAAGTTTCAAGAATGTCAATTTTGCTCCCGAACTGAAGCATAGTCTGTTAAGTGTATCTCAGATCTGTGACAAGGACTATTCTACGCATTTCACTGATAAGGAATGCATGATTCTCAAGCTAGGATTCGTCATCCCAGAAGAGTGGATTCTCGTAAAATCTAAAAGGGATGGGAATGCCTATATCATTGATATGAATAGCAATCTTCCAAAACAAGTTACGTGCCTTTACTCCTAGATCTCTGAACAAAATGCAATGTTGTGGCACAGAAGAGTAGGTCATGCGAATGCCAAGAACTTGAATCGAATTGCAAAAAATGAGATGGTCCGTGGATTTCCTGTCAAAGACTTCATTACGTTCGAAAAGTGTGTGTCATGTGCACAAGGAAAGCATCATAGAAAACCACACCTACCAAAACAGGGCAACTCAATTAGCAAGGTGCTTCAATTGCTACATATGGATTTGTTTGGACTAGAATATGTTCTTAGCATCAACATAAATTATTATTACTGCCTGGTTGTGATTGATGATTTCTCTCGGTTTACGTGGGTCTTTTTTCTATCCAACAAAGTTGGAGTTGTTGATTTGATTAAGAAATTCATTGTATTAATTGAGAACGAAACTAACAATCGAGTGAAGGCGCTTCGTACTGATAATGGAACAGAGTTCAAGAATTCTGTACTTGATCACTTTTGCGCAGAAAAGGGTATCATGCTGTAACGCCCATGTTTCTGGGCTTGCCATTTTTAGCAATGTAATAGTCTAGGTTAACCCTTGTAACCCAATTTGAAATAATAAAAATGTATTATTTGTGAATTATGTGGATTATGTGTGTTTTCTTAATTATTATAATTTAATTAAATTAAGAATAAAATGAGCGTCAAAATTTAAGTGTAAAATAAACTCGATATCTTTGGATAATGTTGTAGTAGTTGAAACAAGAATTCCGAATATATATAGAACGCCCAAATCTGACTTCGTATGAGGAAGTTATGATTTTCTGAAGTTTCGACGTGGTAGTATGCAACCCGAATACTTGATTTGAGATCGAGCGGTTTTTAGCCGAAACAATCTAAACAAGAATCGAAGATCTCGTTGTTAATAGCGAAACGATGAAAAGTTAGGCGAGAACGGACGTCAGATGAAGAAGTTATGAATTTATAACGAAGTTTTTCTGTCCCGGTCTTCTAAAAATAAATAATAAAAATAAAAGTCAAAATTAGCCAACGGAGTCTAAATGAATGTTGTAGAGTATGGTCTGACCTTTGCGTGGATATAAAGAATTTCGAAAACGGAGCTCGTATGCCTGCCCAAATTTTATTTGATTCTGGAGCCAACTACTCCTTTATATCGCTTGAATTTGGTAGAAAACTAGCTTTGCCTGTTGATAGACTAGATAATGCTTTATTAGTCGAAGTTGCTAGTGGCAAGTTTGTACCTGTTAGCCATCGTATGAAAAACATTTTAATTGACTTGAATGGGAATAAGTTCCACGAGCAATTATTGCCTATCGATCTTAACGGTTTCGACATCGTGTTAGGAATGGATTGGCTTAGCGCCAATGATGCCGAAATTTTATGCAAGAAGAAAATAGTGAAAGTGAATCCACCTTGGAAGGAATCGTTTATGGTGTATGGAGATAAACGTAGAGTAAATTCTGGAATCATTTCTCTAATGAAAGCCAGAAAATGTTTGACCAAAGGGTGTACATCATACTTAGTATTCGTGATCGATGCTAAGAAGGAAAAGAAGGTGATGAAAAATATTCCTGTTGTGTGTGATTATCCGGAAGTATTTCCCGAAGATCTTCCTAGATTACCGCCCGATCGACAAGTAGAATTTCGTATTGACTTGTTGCCCGAAACAACGCCAATTGCAAAAGCACCTTATCGATTAGCACCGACGGAGATGAAGGAGCTAATGATGCAACTTCAGGAGTTATTGGACAAAGGTTTCATTAGACCTAGTTCATCACCCTGGGGAGCTCCGGTGTTATTCGTAAAGAAGAAAATGGAAGCATGAGGATGTGTATTGATTACCGAGAGCTGAATAAGGCAACAATAAAGAATAGATATCCGTTGCCGAGGATTGATGACCTATTCGATCAGCTACAAGGTTCAAGTTATTTTTCAAAGATCGACCTAAGGTCAGGATATCATCAGCTGAAAGTAAGAGAACAGGATATAGAGAAGACTGCATTCAGGGAACGATATGGACACTATGAGTTTTTGGTTATGTCGTTTAGACTAACCAATGCTCCAGCAACATTCATGGATTTAATGAACAGAGTTTGTAATCCGTTCCTAGATAAATCTGTGATAGTGTTCATAGATGACATTCTGATTTATTCGAAAAGCCAAGAGGAGCATGGCAGACACTTGCGAGAAGTGTTAGAAGTCTTGAAGAAGGAGAAGCTGTATGAGAAGTTCTCCAAATGTGATTTTTGGATTCGTGAAGTCCAGTTCTTGGGTCACGTGGTCAACCAAGAAGGGATAATGGTTGATCCAACAAAGATCGAAGCTGTGATGAAGTGGGAACAACCGAAAAGTCCCACGGAGATCCGAAGCTTTTTAGGATTAGCCGGATATTACCGAAGATTTATCCAAGGCTTTTCTTCGATCGCTAGTCCATTAACAACTTTGACCCACAAAGGAGCTACTTATGCTTGGAATGATAAGCATAAAGAAGCATTCGAGAAGCTAAAGAAGAAACTATGCGAGGCACCGATACTTTCTCTACCCGATGGAGTTGAAGACTTCGCTGTTTATAGCAATGCGTCTGGTGTTGGATTGGGTTGTGTTTTGAACCAAAAGGATAAGGTGATCGCATATGCGTCTCGACAGCTGAAAGAGCATGAAAAGAACTACCCGACTCATGATTTGAAGTTGGCAGCGGTAGTTTTCGCTCTGAAAATATGGAGGCATTACCTCTATGGCACGAAGTGCAAACTTTTTACTGATCATAAGAGTCTCCAATATCTCTTTGGTCAGAAAGAATTACATATGAGGCAACAACGCTGGCTGGAATTACTTAAAGACTACGACTGTGAGATACTTTACCACCCTGGTAAAGCCAATATTGTTGCTGATGCTCTCAGTCGGAAAGTCAATCTTGAAAGGAGAAGGCCAAGAGCGTTGAGAATTGAAGTTGTCTCGACTATTTTGGAAAGTATAAAGAAAGCTCAAAGCGAAGCTTCTGAGAAGAATGACCGGAAGGAGGAACGTTTGGGCAAAACGTTGCTGTTCGGTGTAAACAGTCATGCACTGAAGGTGTTCCAAGATCGGATTTGGATACCTAAGACAGGAGGAGTCAGAGATCTTCTGATGGAAGAAGCTCACAAAACCATGTACTCGATTCATCCCGGTAGCAGAAAAATGTATAGGGACCTGAAACCCTATTATTGGTGGCCGACGATGAAGCTCGACATTGCGAAGTATGTGGCCAAGTGTGTGACTTGTGCAAGAGTCAAGGCACAACATCAGAAACCATACGGGAGTTTAGAACAATTACCTGTTCCTATGGGTAAGTGGGAAGACATTGCTATGGATTTTGTCACTAAACTGCCCAGAACAAAAAGTGGTCACGACATGATTTGGGTGGTCATTGATCGATTCACTAAGAGTGCGCATTTCATAGCAGCCAACGAGAAATGGTCTATGGAAAAGCTTGTGAATTCTTACGTGAAGGAAATTGTGAGGCTTCACGGTGATCCATTAGCGATTGTGTCGGATCGTGATAGTCGTTTCACCTCACGATTTTGGAAAAGTCTACAAGAGAAACTGGGTACCAAGTTGTGTTTAACTACAGCTTACCATCTGCAGACTGATGGTCAGAGCGAATGGACAATACAAACACTTGAAGATATGCTGAGAGCGTGTACCTTGGAATTCCTAGGTAATTGGGATGAACATTTACCTTTGGTAGAATTTTCCTATAATAATAGTTTTCACTCGAGCATAAAGATGGCACCTTATCAAGCATTGTATGGACAGAAGTGTCGTATACCGTCTTGTTGGCTTGAGGCTGGGGAAAAGCAGTTTATGGGGCCGGAGATAGTCCATCAAACTGCTGAAAAGTTGAAAATAATTAGGGAGAGAATGTTAGCAGCTCAGGACCGTCAAAAGAGCTATGCTGACAAAAAGCGAAGACCGATGACTTTTGAAGTTAGAGATTCGGTTTTGCTTAAAGTCTCGCTGTGGAAGGGACTTATAAGATTTGGTAAAAGGGGAAAGTTAAGTCCAAGGTTTATTGGACCGTTTAAAGTTCTTCAGAGGATTGGGAACCAAGCTTACAAGCTCGAACTACCAGAAGAACTGAATGGAATTCATAACACTTTCCATGTGTCTTATTTGAGGAAGTTCACGGGAGAAGTTCCCGACATAATTCCACTTTCAGAGTTGAGGATCAATGAGAACAAGAGGTTGATTGAGGAACCAGAGGCAATCGTTGACCGAAAGACTATGAAGTTGCGACGTAAGATGGTTGAGTTAGTGCTTGTCCGATGGAAACACGTGAATGGGCCAAATCTCACCTGGGAGACGGAGAGTGACATGATGAGTCGATATCCGCATTTGTTTGCTGATGTGTGATTCCGGGGACGGAATCATTCTAAAGTGGGGAGAATTGTAACGCCCGTGTTTCTGGGCTTGCCATTTTTAGCAATGTAATAGTCTAGGTTAACCCTTGTAACCCAATTTGAAATAATAAAAATGTATTATTTGTAAATTAAGAATAAAATGAGCGTCAAAATTTAAGTGTAAAATAAACTCGATATCTTTGGATAATGTTGTAGTAGTTGAAACGTGGATTCCGAATATATATAGAACGCCCAAATCTGATTTCGTATGAGGAAGTTATGATTTTCTGAAGTTTCGACGTGGCAGTATGCAGCCTGAATACTCGATTTGAGATCGAGCGGTTTTTAGCCGAAACAATCTAAACGAGAATCGAAGATCTCGTTGTTAATAGCGAAACGATGAAAAGTTAGGCGAGAACGGACGTCAGACGAAGAAGTTCTGAATTTATAACGAAGTTTTTCTGTCCCGACCTTCTAAAAATAAATAATAAAAATAAAAGTCAAAATTAGCCGACGGAGTCTAAATGAAAGTTTTAGAGTATGGTCTGACCTTCGCGTGGATATAAAGAACGTCGAAAATGGAGCTCGTATGCGAAATTTACGCAATTTAGAAGTTCGACGAGTCAATTACGCCCAACGTAATTTGAGTACGCCTAGCGTACTCAGTCGGATGCAACTTGTCTGACCAATACTCGAGTGCCACCAGTCGACGCACGCAGTGACATCAAAGTACGCCCCGCGTAACTCGAGTACGCCCCGGGTAATGCCAGACCCTCAGCCTATAAATAGAACTCGAAATCAGCCATTTTCTCTTGTTCAAACTCTTTCTTCTCTCTAGTTTTTGCCTCGTTTTGCGTGCCATTTGTACCCCGAAGCCCCGGTAATATTCTTGAGCCCCGAAGCAAGATCCGAAGCCCCGAGGATCCCGAAGAGCGTTATTCGCGAGCCGAAGCCCTGCCCGCGAGGAGCCCGATTTTTGGGAAAATCTTCCAGATCTACGGAGAGACACTACTTTTGCAAGCCGTAGTGCTGCCTGATCATCTTCTGATCAAGTGAGTGTGTAGTTATTTTCATTCCAACGCAATATTATGAAGTATTTAATATAAAATACGTGCTACGTGTATATATTTTGTGGTTATATGTGTGAATGCCTCATCTATTATGTGGAATATGTATTTATTAAAGCATGCTATACAGGTTTTTAAACAATGTATAAAAATGTATATTTTTATCTACTAATATGTTGGGTAGAACATGGGTAGATAATTGGTGTGTAATAAACAGATGAGAGGCCTCGGTGTTATTGGTGTTATTCTAGTCATTCAGCATAGTATGGATGACGACCACAGACTATTCTAGACTGTCCTGTGGAACACTAGCAGGCTCATTACCTGTAGGTTTTGTGAATGACATGTTCACCGGTGTACTCTATCCCCCACATGGTTGCCTTTAGGACACTTATTGTTGAGGAAGCCCCACTGTAGTAATGTCCGTCTCGATGAAAATCCTGAATTAGGTTCCTTATAATAGAAGTTATTTTAGAGACGTAAAGTGAGGATAACAGGAATGGGTAATCGGGTTTATTGTGGATTGTTGAAATTAAATATAATTATTGTGGGTTGAAAACCCTATATGCTCACCAGGCTCTCAAGCCTGACCCACTCAATTTATTTGTATTACAGGAAGTGGCGTAAGAGCTTAAGATGGGCGAATCATCAAGTTGTTTTTGTTTACAAGTCTGTATATGTATATATTTGTTGAACGACTTGTAATGTTATCGTTTATGCTTTATGATCTGTATCGGAACATGACATCCCGACTTTTGATTTATGAAATGAAATCATATTTCTTTATGAAATGTTTTGATAAATAACTATTTTATCATGTTTTGTTTTTGGGAACAAATTCCGCATCTTTTTAAAACTAAAAGGATTTACTCTGAAAATGTTTAAAAAGCAAAAATGAAATCGGTCTTTTCTGGCCGAGATTTTGGGGATGTCACACATGCGTCAATACAGCTTTACTCACACACCCCATCAAAATGGTGTTGCTGAAAGGAGAAACAGAACATTGAAAGACTCTGCAAGGACGATGCTGTATGATTCAAAGCTACCAGTCTTCTTTTGGGACGAGGCGATAAACACTGCCTGCTATATTCAAAATCGCGTGTTGATCAAGAAAGCTCAGATGAAGACCCCGCATGAAATTTTATATAATCACAAGCCATCAGTCAGTCATTTCAGTGTGTTTGGCCATCCTTGGACCCTTCTTCACTAAGATACCAACCCGAAGTTTAATGCCAAGGCCGATGATTGTTACTTTGTAGGGTATGCTACTCGCACTGCTTATAGAGTCTAAAATAAGAAGACAAAACAAATTGTGGAATCCTATGACGTGCGTTGGCTGGAAGAAAATGAGACGGACACTAAAGTGGGTCCGGATTGGCTGTTTGATTACACGTCGCTGTTCAAATCAATAAATGTGTCGTCGAGTGGCTCATATGGATTTGTTTCTCGTTCGAAGAAGACTTCTGAAGATGAAGATGAAGAAGTTGTCTACAAACCTCCATCTACATCCTCAAAAGTAGGAGGTATTTGTAACATACACATTTAGTTATCGTATTATGTCTTTTAAAAGTGAATAATATTATGAAATATTATATGATTTTGAGCATTGAGTTCTAACAGATAGTTTTTACTAGAAACAAAGTAAAACTATGTTCATAATCACTCAGAAAATATTAGAAGTCATATGAGATTCCAATCTTATGTCAAGTATTGAAATATAACGAAAATATAAAATTTGAAATAAGTAAAACTTTATTATTGAAAGTTGCAGATAATCTCTTGAGAAACATTTAGGCGAAAACCTCATCGAAATCTGAGTTATAACAAAGAAGTAATGACCAATCGAAGATCCGCGACAAAACCAGCACAGCGTCGAATGACGTAAAAAGTGGGTTTTTGATAAACTACTTTTTAGCCTTGGTGATCTAAATGAAAGTCGTAGTATTCGTTAAACCGAGAATTTTCATAAAACGAACGTCAAAATCTGACTTCGTATGAGGAAGTTATGATTTTTCTAAGTTTCGGTATAGCGGTAGACCGCTAAAAACTCGAAATAAAGATCGAGCGATATTTAGCCGACAGAACCTAAATGGGAATTGAAGGTCTTGTCAATAGTAGTACAACGGTATAAAGACTGACGAAAACGGACGTCGGATGAAGATGTTATGAATTTTTAACGGATTTCCTATCGCTGCCCGTTAAAAATATAACAATAAAAATGAAATCAAAATTAGCCCATGGAGTCTAAACGAAAGTTGTAGAGTATATTCTCACCTATGCGTGCATATAAAGAACGTCAAAAATGGAGTTCGTACGTAAAAGATATGAATTTTGAAGTTATTAAATAACAATAAATCAAAATTCAGAATCTTATCCGAGGGTGTACGCCTAGCGTACACGAGGCTACGCCCAACGTACCTCGCACGTAAGGGATCCGGAGCCATCCACGTCGAACCTTTCTTCGCGTTACGCCACGTAGAGACACGTCCGAGGCCCAAATACCATGCTGCTGCCACGCCTCGTACACCCAGCGTACTCCGAGGCTTCAAACAGCCATAAAAGGGACGAGAGACAGCCTGATTTTATTTGGAAACTTTCACTCCTTTCCACCCTATACTGTATATTTAGCCCACTTTTAACTCCTCGAAGTCCCCGTTTCAATCCCGACACCTGAAGCAAGTCCCGATGCCCCGAAGTTCCAGAGAAAATTATATTTTCAAGTCGAAACTCTGCCCGAGTAAGGTCGGTTTTCAACTAAAATTTCCCGGTTTCGTCGTAGAAAGTCGTATTTAGAGCCGAAGTGCTGCCCAGACTAATCCCCGGTTATTTCATGGTGAGTTTAATATATAAGAACAATTTTTTGTTATGTATTATATGAGCTATGTGCTTTTCAGTGTTACTATTCCGAATTATTTTCCAGTGTTATTTTTATTTCTGCTGTTTATGATAGCAAAGCTATACCTTTGACCATGTGATATGTGAAAGGACTTAGATTCATGGTGGTATTGCTACGTAGCATATGGCCATGTAGAGCATATCTCCATAAGAGAATGACTTATTTTTCTATGGCATTGGCAGATGGTTAGACAGGGCTAATAGCCTGAAATCTTCCGAAATGTTTAAATCAGAAAGTGTATGTCTTACGTGCCATTTGGGCTGAAGCTTTATTGATGTCTATCAAGTATTTTAATTGTCATGTCTTATTGATCATATATCTTTGAATCAGATTATTCATTGATATGGAAAGCATGTCATATGATACTCTTTTGTCTTTGTTGTTCCTTGTTCCTCTTTGCTTCTGCCATATTGAAGTATATATATGACATAACGTTATATTGTATCTATTATTGAACACACTAAGCGTCACCGCTTACCCTCTCAATGTTTAACAAATTTGCAGGAGATAAGTAACCAGTATGGTTATATATTGTCGGAAGATGTAGAATAGTTTTTACTATTACTTTTGTACTTCGGTTGATGTATGTATAAAATTACAATATCCTGGGTAGTTATGTAAAATCTTACAACATAGTCGGTTTCTATCCAATCTTTTGTAATCACTTTATTAATTTAAAAATATTATTTTATAAATATGCATGTAGCATGTTTTGGGATAACAAATGTTTTAATTATGAAAGTTTTGGTCTTTCAGAAGTAGTTGAGCCAATCCACACCATTGATGCTGTTGGGTTTTGAGCATTCTAACTCTCCTATGGTGTACATGCAACCCTAGAAACCTTGGATCTATGTTTGACTAAGATACATGCAAAATGATTTTCCAAGGTTCATAATCCTATCTAGCATACATGGGGATCTTTTATTCTAATAGTTAGTAAGAATTACATACCTCTTTGTAGCTTGGATTCCTTTGAAACCTTGTGAGCCTAGCACCTCAAGTGTGATGACTCAAATGCTTCACACAACACCAAGTACACTTGTCATAAACTCTAAGAGAATAAGAACACTTAGATTTTCAGCTAGCCCTCTTTGATTCACTCTAGTGGCCGAAAATGGTGAATAATAGCTTCTTTATATAGTATGTTACAATTAGGGTTACACCATGTAAAACCTAATTGTCATGACCTTTCATTTCCATGACCTATGGGTTATGTAACCCCCATGGAGCATCCATGGAGCATCTTATGGGTTTAACCCAACTTGATAATCCATGGAGCCTTGGCCCAGTATATAAGTTATGGATGATTGACACAATCAACCCATATATTTAATTAGTCTTCTTTTGATCACATAATTAATTCTAAATTAATTATTGATCAATACTAACTAAATACTATTATTCTTATTATTAATATATTAGAACTTATAATATATTAATAAACCAAAAGTGTCTTATTTCTCTCATTTAGTCTATCCAAGTGCATGATTCCATGCAACCCAAATGGACCTTGTCGGGTCGGGTCAAGTACATACCAAATATAGTTATGGACTTAGATACTATATCCAACAGTCTCCCACTTGGATAAGTCTAATAACTATAGTTGCAAGTATGACTTCAGGAACCGATAATCAATCGTAGCTCTTTCAAGGTCTCTCGGAACTGAGAAGATGATGGTGTGCCATTTTAGAGAAGTGAACATATAATCCTCCGTTCTGGATATCAGTCGGACAAACACATGGAACAATGTCTTTCTATTGTCTAGCAGTTGTTTCCCGATTTCCGATTTGTTTGACATAGAACTTAATTGAACTCATCAATTTAGTTCTGACAGGGCTCGGTACATGGGTCAAACAAAATCATCGAGGGGCCTAGATATCGCTTCTAATCCAAGAAGGAACAAATAATCTTCGACTCATATGTTTTCTCTACTACTTGTTGAATTACACATAAAGGTACGTTTTATAACATCGAGTTACCAATGCGTTTTCGTACAATCAATGCGTAACCAACTCATAGGTAACAAATCATATGTCTAGGTTTGAAGACTTATATGATATTACCGTCTCACGATCACTAGAGATAAATTCCATGAAGTGATACTAGTGAGAGTGGGTTGAATCCAATACTCAGAACTTATTAGCACTCATGAGTGTTGTAGCCCCCTTTATCCAACATCTTGTACCTCTACAAACCAACCCATGATAGTCTTGATTCATATGTACTTCCAACATATAATTGACTTTGCAGAATTTGAATAATATGATATATAACATAACATAATTATTCTGGAAGTCAAAACATGCAAAAAAAAAATACTAGTAAATGATTGACAAGAGATAGCAACACTTTACTCATAAATAACAACTTTTATTTATCATCAAATGTCAATTACATTTTACATATTTCAGAATTACCTAACTTCTAAAAACTAATATCATCTATTAGCCCTATGCACCTAGCCTGCTGAAGATGCTTAACCCTACTCAGTCCGTTCATGAGGGGATCTGCCAGGTACTCATCTGATGATACCCACTTTACCGCGATGATTCCTTCTTCTATTCGATGTCTGATGAAATGATATTTTCTGTCGATGTGCCTGGATCTCGCGTGATCCCTTGGTTCCTTTGCTAAGGCAACTGCACGTTCACTATTACAAAAAATTTCCATGAGCTCCTCAATAGCTGGTACAACTCCAAGGTCTCCAATCAAGTTCCTTAGCCATATAGCCTCATTTGTTGCTTCACTTGCTGCTATATACTCTGATTCACAAGTGGAATCAGCCACTGTATCTTGCTTGGAACTTTTCCAAGTAATTTCCCCTCCATTTAGGGTAAAGACCCAGCCCGATTAAGAGCGGAAATTA
Organism: Lactuca sativa; assembly: GCF_002870075.4. Classification (NCBI taxonomy): domain Eukaryota; kingdom Viridiplantae; phylum Streptophyta; class Magnoliopsida; order Asterales; family Asteraceae; genus Lactuca; species Lactuca sativa. Next base: position 122,140,831 of record NC_056628.2, read on the forward strand.
TCTCTATCAGTCTGAAAAATAGCATCACTACACCCTGCTACTTTCAAGTCATCACTCCCACCAAGGGTGAGGACCCAGTCCTTAGTCCTTCGCAGGTACTTGAGAATATTCTTTACTGCAGTCCAGTGAGCCTTACCAGGATTACCCTGATATCTGCTAACCATGCTTAATGCAAAAGCAACATCAGGACGAGGACAAGTCATAGCATACATGATCGAGCCTACACCGGAAGCATATGGGACTTGACTCATCTCAGCTATCTCTTCATCTGTACTCGGGCTCTGAGTTTTACTCAATCTGGCATTACACTGAATAGGTAAATATCCTTTCTTGTAATTTTCCATACTGAACCTCTTCAGCACTTTGTCCAAGTAGGTACTCTGGCTAAGTCCAATTATTCTTTTACTCATGTTTCTCAAAATCTTTATCCCGAGGATATAGGCAGCTTCTCCTAGATCTTTCATAGCGAAACACTTCCCAAGCCAGGATTTCACTTCCTGCAAGGTTGGGATGTCATTTCCTATGAGCAGTATGTCATCCACATACAGTACCAAAAAGCTAACTATACTCCCACTAGCCTTGACATATATACAAGATTCATCTTCACATTTCGAAAAGCCAAACTCTTTGACTTTCTCATCGAAGCAAAGATTCCATCTGCGAGGTGCTTGTTTCAATCCATATATGGATTTTTCAAACTTACACACCCTATTAGGGTATTTTGTACTTACAAAACCCTCTGGTTGAACCATGTAAACATCCTCAGCCAACTTTCCATTAAGGAAAGCGGTTTTGACATCCATTTGCCATATTTCATAATCATGAAATGCAGCAATGGCTAACAGAACCCTAATAAACTTAATTTTGGCCACTGGTGCAAAGGTCTCATCATAATCAACTCCCGGAGTTTGAGAATAACCCTTTGCAACCAGTCGTGCCTTATAAGTGTGTACATTACCATCCATGTCGGTCTTCTTCTTGAAAATCCATTTGCACCCTACTGTCTTACGACCTGGTACATTGTCAACCAAGTTCCAAACTTGATTATCATATATTGATTGTATCTCGTTATCCATAGCCTCTTTCCATTTAGCTGAGTTAGGGCCTGCCATGGCTTCCGTTTAGCCGTTAGGCTCTTCCAGATTTATCAGTGTATTATCACTGATAAGGTTATCGTCTTCTTCAGTAATACGGAAACCATAATAATGTTCAGGTGCATTCCTAACTCTGGTAGAACGCCTCAGAGGTATGGACTCTTCAGTCGGCTCAACAGGAGTTTCCTCCTCAGGTTGATGGCTAGGGTTTGAGGTTCCTTCACCGCTTGACTCTTGAATTTCTTCAAGGTCAACTTTCCTCCCCTTGGCTTATGAGTTCTCTCTCTCGAAAGACTCCTCTTCTTGCTACAAAGACCACATTGTCACTGGGTCTGTAGAAGATATAACCAAAAGATTTATGTGGGTAGCTGATGAAAATACACGTCTCACTTCGAGGTTCGAATTTGTCGTGAGTCTCGCATCTCACAAAAGCCTCACAACCCCAAACCTTGATGTGGTCTAGATTTGGAACTTTTCCAGTCTATATCTCGTGACGTGTTTTGGCAACCTTCATTGTAGGGACAAGTTTAAGGATATGGGCAGCAGTCTCTAAGACATACCACCAAAATGAGATTGGTAGCAAAACTCGACTCATCATGGAACGAACCATGTCCGACAAGGTTCGATTGCACCTCTCAGCTAAACCATTCAACTCTGGTGTTCTGGGAGGTGTCAGTTGTGAGAGTATCCCACATTCCTTAAGATAGTCAAGGAACTCGGTACTAAGATTCTCACCACCTCGATCGGATCGAAGCATCTTACTGTTCCTGCCCAACTGATTTTCCACTTCTTGCTTAAACTCTTTGAATTTATCAAAGGTTTCCGACTTATGTTTGATTAAGTAGATATATCCATATCTACTAAAATCATCAATAAAAGTCACATAAAAGTGCTTAGCATCTCTAGTGGCGGTTCTGAAGGGTCCACACACATATGTGTGTATGAGATCCAACAAACCTTCACCCCTAGCACAAATACCAGTAAAAGGTGACTTTGTCATTTTTCCAAGTAGAAAAGATTCACAACTATCATCCGAATTTAATTCAAATGATTCCAAGACTCCATCCTTTTGGAGTTGGCCTATGTGTTTCTTGCTTACATGTCCAAGATGACAATTCCATAAAGATGCTTTATCTAAGCTAGTGGAAGAATCGATACACAATACATTATTTCCTAAGTTATCTACAACAGATACAGTTTCATACACACCATCACAAGGTAATGCTTTAAAATAAAGAACACTATTATAGAAAGCATCAATACCACCACTTTTATTATCAAAATAAAAGGTGAAACCTTGTTTATACAATGCATGAAAGGAAATAACATTTCTTGCCATTTCTGGCGAATAACAACATTTATTCAAGTATAATTTAAATCAATTATCTAGTAACAAGGAATAAACTCAAATCTTGGTGACAGGTGAAACTTTCCTATTCGCCATGATTAGGTTTATCTTTCCATGCTCCAAATCCTCACTTCTTCTTAGTCCCTGCAGATCAGAACATATGTGAATTCCACAACCTGTATCAATGACCCAAGACTTAGAAAGAGGTGATTTATTAGACAATATAGTGTATATACCTGCATGGTTGGGTTTTACTCTCCCATCCTTAAGATCTTGCTGGTATTTAGGGCAGTTTCGCTTCCAGTGCGACTTTTCATGGCAATAGAAGCATTCAGCCTCATTAGGGTTAGCAGAAGGAGTGACAAAACCTTTCTTTGTTTAGCTTGAAGATGAGACTTCAAGGGTCTTACCCTTGGTACCCTTAGAAGGGTTCTTTCTCTTCTTACATTTGCCATGCCCGATTGCCAAGACATTAGTCGCAGTAGGAGTAGGACTAGGAGGAGTAGTAACACCCGACTTACCCTTCAGACTACTTTGTGCAGTCTTTAAGAGTTCTTGAAGTTTACTAAGTGTAACTTCTTCCTTATTCATGTGGTATGTCATTCTAAATTGATCATAACATGAAGGTAAGGAGTGCAAAATGATATCTATTGCCAACTCCTCAGAAAAGTCAACATTCAGTTTCTTCAAGCGATCCACAAATCTTTGCATTTTCTGCATGTGGGTCGTGAGGGACTCATTTTCCTTCATTTGGGTGGTTATCATGGAGGAGATTATTTCATACCTCTCTTGACGTGCACTTTGCTGGTATCGCTCCATCAAGTCCATGTGCATCTCAAAAGGGTTATAGTCCTCATTAGACTTTTGGAGGTCATCTGTCATTGTGGTAGTCATGATACATGCTACTTTGATAGCATCCCTTTCATGTGCCTGAAATGCAACAATCTCCTCTGGGTAGCAGTTGACTCATCAATCTCCTCCAGCTCCCTATCAAGGACATATTCTCTGTCCTCATAGCGAGTGACCATCCTAATGTTTTTGATCCAATCCATAAAATTTGATCCATTAAAGATGATTCTCCTACAAATGTTCATGAGAGAGAAGGAGCCAGTAGGGTTTGAGCAAGAAGCATTGTTTTTGGAAGACATCTGAAATTAAAGAATAAGTTTAGATTAGATTTCAGGATAGTCCATATTAAAGCACCCAAATGCTATATTAAGGCTAGGACCCAACAAAATATTTCATAACTTAGAAGAGGGATGCCGTAATCCAAGCTATAAAATATTTGAAGGTAGGTGAATGACGATTCACCAATTTCCACCATAAAACGGAATAAATCTTATTAGGTTTAAATTGGTTTAGAAATTCCTAGGTTCTTTGAGATTCATTGAACTTTTCAATGGCATGTTTCAATCTCGAGTGTGCCCTTCAAGTTGTGTGACTGGGATGTCGAGGATCACATAACAAGGTGTGAAGTAACCATGCAAATTACTTGGTACACTTAATGCATTACCGCCCAATCGAAGTGTCGGTTAACCACACGCGCTCCAACGATACTATGATTAACATTAAGTCACCCTTTGCTTACCTTGATAAGTCTAAGTTAGTGTGCCGGTTAACCACACACGCCCCACTAGTGTGCCGGTTAACCACACACGCCCCACTAGTGTGCAAAGTGTAATTTCATGGATTAGCACCCTATTCACATTTTCCTAAAGTAACTAAGATTGGGAATTAATAAATGTTTAGTTACTTTAGTATATTCATAATACTTATTATGAGAATTTATAAGTCCTTGTCCTACCCGTTCGGCTAACGACCCTCCACCGATCAAGGAAGCGGTGGGTGAGAGTGGACACCAATTAAGTTGTCATTTTATAGGCAACAACCTTATACCCCCCCCCCCCCCCTTATAGACCGACATCGTGAATGAGGCGTACTAGCGGTAAGATGACTTGATCTTATACATATATAATTATTATTCAGTTATAATATTATAAAGTATAAGGGTTGAATTTTAATATTTAAAATTCTAAGGGTTGGAACTAAAGTTTTAATTATGACTATACTTGTTCCAAAACTTGAGGGCAAGTTTTGTAAACTTTCAAAACTTTTCATTTCTCGTAACTTATGATTTTATTAGAGTATTAAAATGAAGACTCTTCATTTCATAACTCTTGTGTTCTTTTAATGGTTTTAATTCAAGTGTGACTCTTGGTTTTCCATAAGTTGAGGACAAGTTATGGACTCCATTAAAACACATAATGATCAAGAATTAACTAACATGGAGGTTACAAATAATTCTTATGATCATCTAAATTCATAAGTTCAAGAACATGATTATCAAGAATTTCAAGAATCATAACAAACTTATATAAAACTTGTAATTTTTTATAATAGCCATTGAAAATGGATTAGCATAAACATTACACTAACTAAAATACGTTTTAGAACACCAAAACAGTTTACGGTATTGTTTCTAGTCCATTTCCAGCATCACAACTCGAAAATCTGGACACTGCAGCCTCTACTCGTCGAGTGCATGAATAGACTCGACGAGTAGCATGCATTTCTTCATGGACTCGTCGAGTCCCCCCATGGACTCGGCGAGTTCATACTTGCAGTGACCAAAAAAATCGTTTTTCAGCTATTTTGCATCAAGTCTCAAACAAACAAGCCTAGGCTCTGATACCACTGTTGGGTTTTATGCATTCTAACACTCCTATGGTGTACATGCAACCCTAGAAACCTTGGATCTATTTTTGACTAAGATACATGAAAAATGATTTTCCAAGGTTCATAATCCTATCTAGCATACATGGGGATCTTTTATTCTAATAGTTAGTAAGAACTACATACCTCTTTGTAGCTTGGATTCCTTTGAAACCTTGTGAGCCTAGCACCTCAAGTGTGATGCCTCAAATGCTTCACACAACACCAAGTACACCTGGAATAAACACTAAGAGAATAAGAACAGTTAGATTTTCGGCTAGCCCTCTTTGATTCACTCTAGTGGGCGAATATGGTTAATAATAGCTTCTTTATATAGTATGTTACAATTAGGGTTACACCATGTAAACCCTAATTGTCATGAGCTTTCATTTCCATGACCCATGGGTTATGTAACCCCCATGGAGCATCCATGGAGCATCTTATGGGTTTAACCCAACTTGATAATCCATGGAGCATTGGCCCACTATATACGTTATGGATGATTGACACAATCAACCCATATATTTAATTAGTCTTCTTTTGATCACATAATTAATTCTAAATTAATTATTGATCAATACTAACTAAATGTTATTATTCTTATTATTAATATATTAGAGCTTATAATATATTAATAAACCAAAAGTGTCTTATTTCTCTCATTTAGTCTATCCAAGTGCATGATGCCATGCAACCCAAATGGACCATGTCGGGTCGGGTCAAGTACATACCAAATATAGTTATGGACTTAGACTCTATATCCAACAGATGCTAGCCTTCTCTTGGGCATCATCCAGTTCTTTGTTAGCACCAAAGAGTGTTGGATCATTGTCCACACACACCTTAGTCCTCGGATAGCTAAGCACCATAAGATCCTAGTTCACCCACAAAAACTTCTCCTGCCAATTCTTCTTGTGTTTCTTATAGTGAATGAGGGTAGGGAGTCCCCGCCTATGAGAAAGGGTTTAAGTCCTAGACTGGGTAGAAGGATTGAAAAAAATTCTTGAACACCAAGACAGCTGGCTAATGGCCTAGGGCACGACAGAGAAGCTCAAAACCCACTATCATGTTTATGGCGATTGGGGTTAGTTCTCTCACGGATGATCAGATTGAAAACGTTTGTAGTGGGAAAACGCAGACCCGACGAACAAGGGAATAAGAGTTCCGACCTTGCCCTCGAGAGGACTATAGATTGAAGCATCAGGAAAAGGAATTTGAGCCCTAAATTCGGGGACAACTCCAAATCGAATCTGAAAGGACTCCCATTCCTCAGCAGCAAGTTCCCTTCCAGAAGAACGATCGGTAGCCATGGAAGAATGCAAAGAAAAGGTCGAAATGGTTCTTTGTGGCAAGAAAGTTGAAAGAGAAAGGTAGAGAATGAGGTGGAAACGCCTGGAGGAACAAGGGATCAAATGCCATTAAAGGAGTAGCGAACCATCTCATGATTAACTCGCCGAAGAACGGCAAATTCGTCCTGACAACCGCACAAAGTAGCAATAGTAGCCTGCCATGTGTGTACAGGTAGACCAGAACGACCCTGCCACATCACAAACACAAAATCCGATTGGTCTAAGGGACTTGTTAACGTTGTCGTATACGGCCATATTAAACTTAACGGAAAGCACTAACGTGGTGTTATAAAGCCAGGACCTTGGCCAGGACCCGACCTTGGCCCGAGTGGGCCAGCATTGAGCTGGTAGCTCGCTTCCTCTCATGAGGAAAGAAGATTCCTCGAAATCTTCTCATTCTCTCATGACCAATCAGGTCATTAGAATGAGTCTGATGACACCCAGAACTGACGTCACCTGGTATTAGTTATTGTGGGCATACTCTTCCCAATAAGAGGGTGCCACGTCTCAATCCAACATGGGAGAGTCAACAGGTATAAAAGGTTCCCATCCTGCCCAAGGAAGGGATCCAGCTTCTTCCCTATACCATTTACCCTGAAACTCTCTCTAATTGGGAATTAACTTAATCTTCAGAGTGACGTCCCGGGAGAACTCTTGATCGTCCTTTAACGATTCTTCTATGTTGTGTACGCATGAAAAGCACCGGGACAAACCCGTTCACAAGCTACCAATCCCCTGATTAGCATTTCACAACATGAACCTTGTTTAAATTTATATTGTTTATGAAGTATATAGCAATGACCAGGTTATTTTTTCTTTACGAAACATGATGGTTGCTATACATAAGCTAGTTTTTCAAGTTTACCATTAAGAAAAGCACAATTCACATCGATTTGAAAAGTTTCAAAGTTTTGTGAACAACATAAGCCAAGAAAATGCAAAGATATTTCAATCTTGCAACCGAAGCAAATGTCTCTCTATAGTCAGTGCCATCTTCTTGACAATATCCTTTTACTAGCAGCCCTGCTTTGTTTCACACAACATTAACTTATTTATGCTAAACCTATATGATATCGATAATAGAAACATCTAGAGGTTTTGGAATTAATCTCCAAACCTTGTTTCGTTCAAATTCACTAAGCTTTGCTCGCATTGATTGTTCCTAATATGAATGATCTCTTAAATTACTTACTATCTTTGGTGTAATTTTTGAGATAAATATGAAAAATTCTTTATTTGCATTCAAAAAAGTTTGTTTCTCCCTTTGTTGAGCCCGAGTAAGAACACTCGTTAATGTTTCCCCTATCACTAGTGACCGTGGATGATCATTTTTCCACATGATTAATGAAGGACAATTGGAATCATATTTAGGAATAACTTCACAATAAACTTCTTCAGTTTCTGAACAATCACCATTGTCTCTAGTTTCCTGATTCTCCCTATAGATTTGAGCATTATTTAGAGAATTCTCCGCTAGACTTGAGTACTATCAATTGGAATTGTATCATACGTAGGTACAGTTTTTCATGGTTGTACATTGAGAGTTTCTTCACTCCCCCCGTCAACTGCAACATTTGTAGAATTGTAAGTAGTTGAAAAATCTTACTCAGCTTCGATATCATTTACGGCTTCATCAACTCATCACCTTCATTATCAACTGCTTTTTCCTCGGCCGAAATTATCATATTAGGATCATAAAAGAAATCCAAGAAATCACCATCAAATCTCACGAGTGGAATCGTTTTGGAACATGAAGAGGGAAAGACTTCTTTACATTGTGAAACTTCTTTCTGAAAAGATTTTATGTAATTATCATTAAAAGCAACATAGTAACTTTCCTCATTCTTCTTAGACTTCATGTTGAGAACTCTATAATCCTTTGAAGTAAAAGAATATACCAAAAAATATGCTCATCAACTTTCACATAAAATTTATTTCGTTGCTTCTTTGAATTATAAAGCAAAGACCTAGAACCAAATACATGTAAGAAATTTCATTCGGTTTATGATTATATGTTATCTCATAAGGAGTAATAAAAAAAATTCTTATTAATGTAAGATCTATTTTGAGTAAAGCATGTAGTTCCACTTGCATCAACCCAGAAATAGAGTGGTGAATTTGCAAAAGAGAGCATTGTTCTCGCAGCTTCATAGAGAGATCGGATTCACATCTCAACAACACCGTTTTGTTAATGAGTATAAGGAAATGAAAGTTTATGACTGATTTCTTTGTTTGTCAAAAATTCTTCAAATCCTTGATTTTTGAATTTAGTTTTGTTATCACTCTGAATCTTCCTTACGGGCTTTCCTATTTGCAACTCAACTTGTTTCACAAAGTTAATCATCTCTATATGGTTTTAGATTTGTGTTTAAGAAAGAAAACCACGTAAATCAAGACAAATCATTAAGAATAACAAGTATATACTTATTATCAACGATGCTATCAGTTAAATATGGACCACATAAGTCATTGTGAAGTAGTTCAATAAGCTCGAAAATCCTAGTATTCATGATAAATGAATGAATCTTTTGAGTTTGGTTTCCTATTTCGCAATGAAATTCCTCGCAATAGATCACCCAAAACTAGTTTGATGATATATTTGAAGTTAAAATGCGAGAGCCTTCTATGCCATAACCAACTATCATCAGAATTTGCTTCCATAAGCAAACAAATAGATGATTTTCCTTCAATAAGATTTATGTCAAATGGATACATCTATTGTTTCCTTTTGGAACTCAATTGTGGATTCTTTTATTGGATTAGGGTGTCAAAGGTTTTAGGTAAATTGGTATATTTAATGAATAATATTAAAGTCCCTTTTGGGTTGCCGTCATAACCAGAAAATGGCATGGATTGATATTAGGAGATAGATAAATAATTTATTAATATATTATTGGATTAATATATTAATTAGAAATAGAAGTAATTCATTAAGAATTAATCAATGTTAATGTAATTAATTGTTCTTGATTATTTATAATTAGTTAACAGGTCTAAGGGTTAGAGTGTAATTATTCAAAATTTGATCAAGGAAGCATTGTAGAACGTCCTTAGCAGGTGACCGTTTTGAGGTGCCCTTCTACGGTTCCTGGAAGCCTCCTTGGTTGATAAGGAATGTGAAATTGAATTGAAATATATTATTTTTATTTTGAATTCAAATTATCATTTCTACGACTATAAATAAGGAACTCCACAAGACTCAAAAACTTGAGCATAAAGACAAGGATTTTTGAAATCCCTCTCCAACCTCTCTAATTTCAAGATGAGGATTTTCCTAAGGTTTGGGTGTGACTCATTAGAGACTTCCACACTATTGGGTCTAGCATTCCGAGAAGGGTTCTTCAAAGTACATTTCTATTTTCAATAATAGCAATAAGGTATGTGGTTTTAACCTTTTTGATTTTTGATTTTAGCTAGGATTATTTATAAGTTATAAAGTATGTTGCCATTATGAGGAAATCCGTATAATTTCTAGGTTGCAGGTGTCGATAAGTTAGTTATGTAAAAACACTCTAGTATATAGAAGTAATCATGGAAACCAATTAATGGTATGAGAGCCTTACACTTGTTCTATAATTTTCACATTTGTGAAACCTTAATAGAAACCTCGAGATAAAAATTGCGTAGTCCTCTAGGATTTTCAAAATTCTTTGCTTATGTATCTTTTAATTGCCTTAAAATTTGAACAACTAAAACTAGATAACCTAAACTTAATTTTCGACAATTAGGAAGGATTAGGATTAAACAAAATTAATTAATTAAAAGTCTAATTAAAGATAATTAAGTAATTCCCAAACTAATTAATTAATTTAATTAGTTGCTTAATTTAAAGATAAAATATTAAATCAAGATGGTTTACAAGATTAATTAATTAAATGTGAATCAAGATAATTAAACTTAAACCTTGTATTTTCAAAAGGTTTTAATTAACATATTTTTATGAAGTTGTTAGTGTGGCCCTTTATGATATATTTTGATACTTAACATTGAAAATTAACATTTCCATAATAAATAATTTCCTATTAATTACAAGATATATATTTATTTATAAAGAATTAAATTCTTATAGATAATATATTTTCATCAAGGTTTTGTTAGTGAGACCCTTTAGGATTATATATTACCTAGCAATATCATTCTATAACAACTATCAGCAATATAGATCTTTCAATCTCCCATTTGCACAAGACCCATCATAGATTGATATAGAAAGTGGTGAACGTCTAGAAACATTTCATTGCTCCCAGTAATATATGACTTACTACCACTATATTAACATCTTATATGTGTGAAATATACTAGTTTTAATCCTAAATGACTTATACAAAAACCTGTTGAGAGAAAAACTTTGAGACACACTTGAACAAACGTTAGAACAAGTATATAGCGGAATAGTTAATCTTGAGGATCTAAAAGCTCAACAATAATATTAAGAGTTAGAAGTTAGAGAGTTAGTTGCGGAAAAGTAAAGAAATGTAAATGACAACAATTTTTATAACAAGTATACACATAAGCTTATTCATAACGAGGAGTGCATTCAAACCAAGTTAATAAGTGAGATCAAACTTAGTGATTGAGTCACAGAGGAATTGCTCCGAGGAGAGATTGTGACTAATTAAGAGAGTAAGAAGATTGGATAAGTAAGATAGACATAGAACTTTGAGATGTGTATTAGAATTGGATGCGATGCACTCTTAATACATGAGTATGAGCTCTATTTATAGAGATTCATAAAGATAACAGATTTACAACCATAAGAGTAGCCATGCTGGCATACTGGACAATAAAGTGTTTTACAGAAAAGACAAATTTAAACTAGATAGAGACTGCAGTTCTGGAGACTTCGGTTGATGATTGCTGATGAAGCTTGCTTGACTGCGGTGGCTTGGAGGTTGCGGTAGCTGAAGTTCAAGAGGGTCACTTTTTTGCTTCAACAATTTCCCCCTAAGTGACCTCTTTAACTTGATCAGCTATCAAGTTTAAGGAACTTGATTAGGAACTTGACATCTACGGTGGTGTGCTTGGATTTCTCAACTGCGTTTCGGCAGATGTCAAGTTGCTTTCTGGTGAGACGATGCATGGCAGTCATAGGAATGAAATATTTGACATTATCTGTCTTCTTCTTGAAAATGACTCCAAGTTCAGGATAGTTGGTTGCACCCAAAGACCTTTCTTCAAAACCTTTAGTAGGCATCGGTGCGGGGTCAAGCGGTGGCAGATCGACTATTTTGGAGATGGTGGGGTGAATATCTTTGTCGATCTTGGCGAAGTCAGAGACTGTTTCCTTCAGAAAAGTATTGGCCCTTTCAAGTGCAATCTTCATCTTCGGATGCTTCTCAGACTTTTTTTGAAACACCTTAGCGATGAGAAAGACTTCTTCAGGGTTCATACATGGAAAATCAACCTGGGTGCGGATGTAGTCGTGTGCCCTTCTTGTCAGAGTGTACTGGATGAAATCAGCCTTCATAAACTTCCGTATCTTGTAATTCTTGACTGCGGATGGTCTATCCTTAGACCATATGTGTTCAACAGGAGAGGCATTCATAACAAAGAATTGACTAAGTCTCTTGAATTCCATTGGCAGTCTTTTAGTGTCAGGAAGGTTGCGGTCAAACTGCTCAAATATAGTGAAGTATCTGGCATTGAGAGAAATTGGTACATCCCAGTATCCATCTAAAGGGGGTTCCGCATAGGTGATGTGTGGAATGTAGTCATCATCAAGCAATATTCTGTGGGGATTAACCCAAGAGTTTATCAAGGACTCGTCCATGATAGTGTCAAATCCACACAGTCTCCATACTTCTTCAGTGAGTTTGGCTGCCTTCCAAACTCTTTTCCTTTGAGCAGTGGCAGGTGAGTCATTTGAACTCGAAGAAGACATATACTCCACCAGATTCTTGAAGTGAGGGGGAGTCTCTGGTTTTTCAGGAGTATTTTCAACTTGAAGAGGGGATTTGTGAGGTGGAGTGTGATGAGATGGTTGCGGTGAAGGTTTTGGTGTGGGAATTTTTTCAGTAGAGACTGGGGGAGTTTGATGGTGTGAGATGGAGTGGTTGGAATGATGGACTTCATCTTCACTTCCCCCTCTTGAGGAGTTCAAACTCGGAGCCTCCTCAAGCCATTTATGAAGGCCATCAACCTTGTCAAACACCACTTGAAATTGTGCTTTGAGGGCTTCGGCCAGCTATTGATTATTGGGGATGGTGGGGTTGAAGAGTAGTTTGTTGATCTCCTTAGTGAGGTGAAGAATTTATGGACCATGGAAGTTGGCAGACAAAGATCGCAACAGTTTGTTGATTGTTGTTTGGAGAATGGAGATTGCGGATTCATAAGCAGTGTCAGTCTCAGCAATCAACTTCTCAGAATGTGAGGCTTGATCCGCAATGGCTGCTTGGAGATTGGTTTTGATTGCGGTAACCTCAGAGATGAGGCGTTCCACAGCAGTCATATATTCTCTATGATTAGCTTGACAATTATTGTCAAGTGACCTAATCCCCATTTCGACCTTTAGAGAGATACGCTCCACAGCCATTCTCTCTCTAGTTTCCAGCCTTTCGATTCTTTCCATCAGTGACCGCGGTCCAGGAATGTCTTCTGGTTGCGGTTGATTTGGCTTGACCGTAGCTAAGATTTGATGAACCTTGGCCTGTAGACCGAGAAATTCCTTCCTTGTCACTACATTCTTCTTCTTCTTCTTCTTCTTTTCCTTGGGCTTGGACGTTGAGTGATGATAACCACTTGATTCTTCGTCTTCATCAAACATCATAAGATCGTCATCCGAAGGAGAGGGTTTGTTTACCTCTTGGGGTTCATCATCATCAGAACCAAATATCGGATCAGAACTGATGTCTATTTCTGGTCCTTCATCTTGTGAACCTTCAGTAGTGGGAGTGGGAGGAACTTTGGAGATAGGTTGAGCAGCAGTGGCTTCCTGAGTTATGTGGAAGGTTTCAACCACCTGTGTCATCTAATCTTGAACTTTAATGATTATGGCTACGGTATTGGAATTTTTGATGGCATCTGCCCAATACTTAGCTACAACTTGTATTTCCTGTTCCTTGATCTGCTGTTGTTTGGAATACCCTACGAAAAGCGAGCTTGGAATACCCTACGAAAAGCGGCATTCTTGGCTTAGGCCTCATTTGAGGGTTGATGTTTTCTCCACGAATCACTTGAGTTCTCATCATCAATTCCTTGTACACGCACCAAGGTGTCGCTTGGGTTCACGGATCCTTGCACATTTGTGCTCACCGTGCCTAAACCACCTGTTTCTAATGAAAGCAGAGTAGGATTTTCTGAGCTTCCTCGGTCTCTTTTAACCATAGTCATGTTTGGCCTCGGCTCAGTTTTGGCATGGGTGGAAAAATGCCCTGTAGTTGGGAATGTGTTTGAAGTGTTTGGGTAACATTCAAGAGGATGGAGTTCAACTCCTCGGGTGAAAAGATATGCAGTCTGGAAGCCCTGGAGACTTTAGGGCGAGAACCAGTATCATCCCTTTGGAAGTGAACTAGGGAGTCTCCTCTTTGTTGTGATTCAGACTCACTTTCAGAGTCTGAATGGAAAAAGAGGGTGGTCTCGAATGGATGTGCAGGCATCCCAAGGACTACCAGAGCCTATAGAGAGGCAAAGGTATTGGTCCGATCATGCATTTGGCTAGTAGGATTGGTTTTTCGTTTCATGAGGATAGATATAGGTTGGTTATCCTCTCCAAAGTCACTAATGGACTCATGATGACTTGGTTCAACTATTCTGACTGTGGGTGGTGTTTTTCTTTTCTTTGAAGATTTGGAGAATTTGGAAGCATCCTTTTTAGGAGTTCCAGATTTCTTTGAGTGGCGGGGGCCATGAAGGGTAGGAACCTTGATTTTTCGTCTTTGGGAGTGAGAGACGTTTGAGAGAGTTGTAGAAGAAGGGATTGCGGTACCTTCAGGGTTAATAACTACGGATGGAAGAGGCGGGGTAGGAAGGTAGGGTCAATACCTTCCGTAGCCTCAATGTTGTCTGAGACATCAGCAGTCTCAAGACCAAGAGTAGAAAGAATATGGGTAGGGAGTCTGTGGATTGGACCAAAGATTTTTTGGTCAGAGGAAGGGTTGTACCTTTTTAGATCATTGGTGATGAAGAAATTAATGTCACCGCCCATGTCAATTCCAGCATCTACATGCAAATCAGAAATGCAGAGAGACCAGAACCTAGCAAAAGTGAGCTCGGTTGGGTTCTGCCTTCGGATTACTTTGGGAATGTATTGTTGAAAATCGTTCCAAAGTATCTGTTCGTAGTTTACGCCGTGGCCTGTGAAGATGCTCCAAACCAATTCTAGTAGCTTCAGGCCCATGTTGTGAGTGCCTCCGATTCTGCCGGATAAACTGCGGATGATGAAATGGCACACAAATTGCCAGACTGCAGGAATTGGTTATTCTTGAATTCACCAATCCCTTTGATCTTTTTCTGATACCCCATCTGATAGAGTGCTAAAGTGAAATCTGTCATTGATGGAGTGAAAAACATAACGGACGGATGAATCAGAAGGTTAATGGCAGTAAGAAACTTTTCTTTGAATAGAATGACCAAAGAATCGTTAATAAGGTTTAGATGAACTTCTTGTGGGTTATCAATTGGGCGATAGGCAGAAAAAGCACATTTAAAGAGAGTTGAGATTGGAACAACATCAGTGAAGGCATCAAAGGGACCAGACAGAGGGTAATTTTTCAGGAATTTGATCATGAGTTTGGTGGGAGCATGATATGAGCGTTGTTCTTCGAAGATGGCCCTGAAATTGCTTGAGGCAATTGTGGGAGAGTCTAAAGCAGTTGGGTTTACTGATCCAGAGGCTTTTGACTGTTTCTTTGACACACCGGATTTCACCATTGTTGACTTTGAGAGAGCTTGAAGAATATACAAAAGGATTAAGGATTTTGAGAGCGTAAACGTTTCTTTGTGGAGAAGAAAAGGGTTTTATAGTGGTTTAATGGAGCGGGAAACATTTTTCCTTTTTGACCTAAGTGAAATTGGGTCAAAAACGATCAGGTTTATCTTTGAATTAGCATCTTTAATCTTAACCATAGATTGACAAAAAGGGATAAAGATTAAAATTGGGATTAACCAGAAAGGGACTCTGCATTTAATGAAATGTCAGATGTTGTATCACATCTTGAGAACGTGATGGTTTGGGGTAATAGGAAAAGACATATTAGAGGATTTGATTTGGAAAATCTTTTACTTTGTCATCATACCTAAAATACGTCTGACACAAGGTATAGAGAAAAAGAATGAGACAATATCCCAAAGGAATGTTTTTTATTTAATGTTTTATTTAATCAAGGATCATTAAATAGCACACTATTTTTGATTTGAAAAAAAAAAGATCAGTCTGAAAAACAATTTATGTAAATGCGGATGAACACATCATTGCGGATGGCTTCTTTGTCATTGTGGATGACTGCAGTGGGAGAAAATGAGAAGAGCACTAGTACAAAAGGTTAGTGACAATAAGCAATAAAGACCCATGAAAGATAGATATAACATATGGTTGCGGTACATAGATTGCGGTACACAAGATATACCAAAACCATCTGTTATAAATGTCTTTCAGCTAGGACCGCAATGGAGACCAAGAAGGTCTGCGGTACCTATCAATTCAAGAAGAATTGAGGGTCCAGATTCATCATCCCTAACATTTGTAAGAATGCAATGAGTTTCGTAGAGTCAAGTGCTTTTTTTAAAGACATCAACAATCTCTTCATGAGTAGGGACAAAGATGAGTTCGATGTTACCTTTCAGAATATGGTCTTTGATGAAATGATACCGTAGTTCAATATGTTTCGTCTTGGAGTGCTGAATAGGATTGTGAGAAATCGCTATGGCACTTTCAGAATCACAGTAGATTGGTATCCGCAACATTTTGAATCCGTAGTCTAACAGTTGTGTTTTCATCCATAGAACTTGAGAACAACAACTGGCTCCGGCCACATATTCTGCTTCTACGGTAGACAAAGAAACACAACTTTTTTTTCTTGAGGACCAGCTGCCAAGTCTACCTCCTAAAAATTTACATCCACCAGATGTACTTTTTTGATCAAGTTTGCATCCATCATGATCTGCATCGGTAAAAGCTTGCAGACTAAAATCATTGCTTGCGGGGTACCATAGACCAATTTACTTCCTTTCAGGTACCGGAAAATTTGTTTGGCTGCGGTCATGTGTGACACTTTTGGATCAGCCTGATATCTTGCACATACACCAGTAGCAAAGAAAATGCATGGTCGGTGTCACACCCCAAAACCATTGAACGGCAGAAACGTTCTGGGGCGGAGGACGTCATGTACAGTATCGCAACAATGTAAAGTAGTAAACAAGCAACAACATCATCCATTGCATTAATAAGATAATTATTATACAAATGTGTTCTGACAAATTTTGATAAACACTAAAGCATAGATCAAAATGAAAGATGAGTCTTCAACGAGCTCCATCTTCCCAAATCCTTGCATCTGTACCTGTCTATGATGACCTGAGGATACAAGTAATTTTGAAAGCGAGTATCAGCTTTGAAGCTGGTGAGATCATAAGTATTTTAGTGTCTTAATTTGTATGAAAATACTTGTATGTATTTGAAATGTAAGTATTTATATGTATACGAATTGTAAGTATTGAAAATGTAAATGAACTGTATATATGAAAATGTTTGTAAAACAACTGTAAACGTTTGAAAAGCCCTAGAAATCCCTATGATTCCTATTAGTGACAAAAGGAGTCTTCTACCAAGGCATCTAGTGACTGTGCATGTGTCTCTTGTAAGAGTATGAATTTTCCCAGGTATGACTATCATTAACCAAAATATAATTTCTACATTTCCATGTGTCGTGTGAATGTTCACGAAGTGAATGTAAATGGGGAAAAAATGAAATAGTACTATGGTGTAGTGTCGAACTACAACCGTACCAATTTCCTTAAGTCTAGGGTAATCGTGTAAGTACTGTAGTATTTGTAATAAATAACTACATCGGTACTCCGCTGCCTTATTTGATGGATAAGGTATAATGTGATGTCTAGATCCCAGGCTAAACGCTCCCCTATCAAAGGGGTTTTGGGACCTAACCACGACCCCTGCATATCTGCAAGTCGTGAGCATCCACATTACTATGATCATGTATACTCGATATAACTATCACAATTGCATTGTGATTCATCAGTACAGTTAGATCCTGAACTGGGTCCATGCTATAGCACCTAGTGACATCTATTCTATGTATATGTAAGTGTACTCGTGTAAGTGTGATCATGTAATTGTACTCATGTAAACATGACAACGTAAACTTATCTATGTAATATTATAGTAATGTACTGTGATGTTCTAGCTGTGGTGTACATGCTCTCTATCTAACAATTATAGTAATGTACTTATTCTAGTATCATTGTATATGTTCTCTTTCTAGTATAGTTGTATATGTTCTCATAGTAGTAAGTATTGACTCATGAATGAACTGACTCATAGTATAATATTGTATTCTAGTAATAGTTCTAGTATCTTCCTAAACCACCCCAATGGTAGTTTACTAGTAATCTAACTGGTAAGTATAAACATGGATGTATACCCTTGCTACCCAAGGGCATGGGATGAACTGGAAGGACCTTTTATGACTATATATGTACACATGATATATAACTAATATTTAAACGACCTTCGGATGGGTACCCGATATCCCACCAGACCACATCCAAATTGAGAAAAAGGAAATAGGGTGGATAGTCTTCCTAAGTCTTTTAAACATTTCCTATATAACCATACATGTAGAGGCATGCAATTTATAATATAAAAGCATAAATAATTTTTGTAAAACATTTGAACATAATTATTATGTTCAGAAAAGATCGACTTGATGTCGATCTATAAAACAGTTTGTAGGCATGGGTTTGATAAAGCGGTTTAAGTATAAGAAAACATTTATTTGAAACATAATTGTAAATAAGTTTGAAATAAAACATACAGAGTAAAATGTACAGTGTAATAAGGAGTTTTAAACACATAAAGTGTTTATGAAAAACATTTGAAGGAAACTGTTTAGTAAAACGGCTAATGAGTAGCCAATCATTTGAATGCTGCTTATTAATCACATGTGATTGATATAATAATTAGCATAATTCTACTTGTATCCTCCCCCATAAAACATTTAAAAAAAACAGTTTAAAACATTGATTAAGGGGTATGAACTCACCTGTAGTGAGTGATTTTGACGAAAATGTTGGGTCAGTTGCTAAGCATCAATTGGTGACTCGAGTACACACGCGAATCCTATTTAGCATATATTGACACATATATGAACATAATTAGTGTTATAAACAACTAATTAATGAATTGGGACCACCTTAGTGACTAGTAAACACTTATAATGAAGTGTTACAACCATATATGATTGTATGAAGGGGTATAAGGCTTTACAAAGGAGTGTATGGCCAAAATACACACTCTATGTGTGTGTGCGGCCAGGTGTGCGGCCTAGTGTGCTGCCAGCACATGTGTGCGGCCCTGTGTGCGGCCATGTGTGCTGCCAGATGGTGTGTGCTGCCATGTGTGCGGCCAGATGGTGTTCTTGGTGTTCTTGGTACCTTTTATGAAGATCTTCAAGGAGATTTGAATGATACTTGAGAGGATTTCGAGTTCTATGCTTGAAGAAGTGAAAGAAGTGTTCGAAATTGACTAAGTGTGGTATATATAGGTGGAGTGTGCAGTTGGGAAGGGTGTGAGGCCGCAAACACATGTGTGTGGCCGCACACTCAAGTGTGTAGCCGCACACTCCATGTGTTGGAGTGTTTGGCCCGATTTTGAATCCTACACTTCGAGTTAACCCTTTTTAACACTCCTACCTTGATTATAACACGTTTAGAACGCTCCAATAGACCCTAAATGATACTACAAGATAGAAAACGAGTCTATTGTTGATAAGAAATGAAGAATGCAAGCTAGAAATTTTCGGTTTGTCACAGTCGGCTTGCGGTGAGGTACATAAGAGTGCCAATGACGCCTCTATAAGTCTTGTGATCCATAGATTCGCCAGAGAGATCAGCAGAGATCTTATATCAGTGGTGTACTTCTCTTGATGAATGAATATCCCTTGCTGAATTTCTTTGACTTGAAGACCTATAAAGAAGTTAATCTCTCTATTCATGCTCATTTGAAATTTGTTTGTCATGAGCTTAGCAAAATCATTCACCGTTTCTTGACCAGTCGATCCAAAGATGATATCATCCACTTATATTTGTACAAGCATAAGGTGATCACCGTTTGCTTTTCTAAACAACGTGGGATCAATCACTCCTCTTTTGTACCCTGAAAAGACTAGAAATTCAGAAAGAGTCTCGTACCAAGCTCTTGGAGCTTGCTTCAGAATATAGACTGCCTTTTGAATCTTGTAGCAATGGTCAGGGAATTCAATATTTTCATACCCAGGAGGTTGTTGCAAATAAACCTTTCCTTTCAATTCCCCATTGACAAAAAGCACTCTTAACATCCATTTGGTGTACCTTGATGTTTTTGTGGCCAACATATGCTAAAAAGATTCGAATTGCTTTCATTCTTACCATCAGAGCATATGTTTCGTCGTAGTCAACACCTTCCAGTTGATTGTACCCTTTTGCAACTAGTATTGCCTTATTTCTGATAACTGCACCCGATTCATCTAACTTGTTCTTGAACACCCATCTTGTTCCAACAATAGTATGGCCTTGCGGTATGGGAAAAAGTTGCCACACTTTGTTTCTTTCGAATTCTTCCAGTTCTTCTTGCATTGTAGAAATGCAATCAGGTTCCAATAATGCTTCTTTGATCGATCGTGGCTTGACTATGGAGATGAATGTTGCGTAGTGACAATGGTCAGGTAAGTCATTGGTAGATCGGGTCTGGATACCTGCAGATGGATTGCCAATGATTTGACCTGGTGGGTGGTCCTTCGTCTATACGTGTAGACGAGGCATTAGATGGTCAGCAGCTGCTGTAGAAGGAATGTCTTCAATATCAGAGGTTTCTTTGGATGGGGATGGCAGTTCCTCCATGGATTTGAGAACATCCTGCAGAGTTATCTTGGCTTGTTGGAGCGAGAATGAAATTTTCTTGAGCAGCTTGGGGAGGTTCCCCCTGGATTGCTGATCGGAGTTCCTATGGAACCTGAGAAGGTTCCCCCCTGACTGCTGATGGGAGAGAAATGATTCTTGAATTGGTTCGACTGTTAATGATCTCTATGATTTCATCATCCAAATTCGAAGATACGTTTGAAGGTAGTGATCTTCTGAGGAGGGGAGCTTGAGCATCATCAAGTACTGGAACCTCGATGGTTGTTGCTTGATCCGGAGTAGAGCTTTCCCCCTCAACCGGAGAGGTGAGAGTATTGAGAGATGCTACGTCGGATAGAGACGGACCAGAAACATCAGCCTGTTGTTGTTGAGCAGCTGGTGACACAAGAACTTCGGATGGTTTTGTAGTTTCAAAAGGGCTGAAAAGATCATCATAATTGACATCAACCAGGTTTAGAGGACCTAAAGAAGCAGGTTTGTCACCTTCCATGATGGCAGTGGTTTCATTGGATGGAGAGGCGTTGCGGATGTAAGAATCATCGAATTACACATCGAAGCACTCAATGATTAGCCTCGTACATATGATAAGAACCCGGTAAGCAACCTTGTTCATAGAATAGCCAAGAAAAATACCTTCATCGAACTTTGGTGTAAATTTGTTAAGCTGATCTCTATTATTGATCACAAAACATCTACACCCAAAGATGTGAAAGAAACGAACATTTAGTTTTCGGTTGTTGAAACCCTCATATGGTGTTTTATTGAAGCGTTTGCACACGATGCTTCGGTTTTGAACAAAGCATGTAGTTGCTACGGCTTTAGCCCAGAAGTAAAGGGGAAGGTGTGCAAAGTTCAGCATGGATCTGGCTGCTTCGATTAATGTACTGTTCCTTTTCTCTACTACACCATTTTGTTGAGGTGCATAAGGAGCTGAGAATTTGTGAGTGATACCTATAGACACCAAGAAGCTGTTGAGTGGATGATTAGAGAATTCGGTTCCATTATCACTGCGGATGCGTCTTCCAGGCAGCTTGATACTGAGTTCTATCTCTTTGATGAAATTGATGAGAATCTGCGGTGTTTCGGATTTGAGTTTGAGGAAGAATACCCGAGTGAAGCGAGTGAAGTCATCAAATATAATTAGTATGTACTTTTTGTGATGAAGACTGGCTACGGTTGATGGACAGCAGAGATCAATTTGTAGAAGCTCAAGTGGTTCAGATCTTGAAGAGTCGATGACCATGGGGTGATTTGCTTTGGACTGCTTACCACATTCACATGCAGGGCATAGAGTGTCATTGCTGAAGTTAAGAATGGGTAATCCTCTGATCAGCTCTCCAGTAACCAAGGTGTTGATATACTTAAAGTTGAGATGAGCGAGCTTCCGGTGCCATAACTAGCTAACTTCGAATACAGCTTTGGAGAGAAAGCACAGTTGTGGTTTTCCAATGATGAGAGAGACATCCAGTGGATACATGGTTCCCTCAGATCGTGACTTGATCAAGAAGGTGCTCCTATCACTCATCATAACGTAACATAATTGATCATCAAAATCAACTCGATGGCCTGCCTTACATAGTTGGTCAACACTGATGAGACTGTGTTTAAGGCTTTCTACATAAGCAACCTTCTGAATTTAGAAGTTCCCCGTAATGAGTACACTGTAACCTCAGATGATTCCATTCACATTGTTGCTGAATGTAACATTTCCACCATTGCATATAGGCCTGAAATCCCGAAGGTATTCAAATCTTCCGGTCATGTGAAAGGAGCAGGCACTATCAATTAACCATTCATCTTCTTGTTCCTCCTTGCACAAAGCCTGAGAATTAAACGGTTAGTTTAGGCATCCAAACTAGTTTGAAGTCTTGGACAACAGGTGAGTTTCTGAGTTATGCATGGGCTGGTTTCGTGTCAACTTTTAAACCTAGTCATGGATGTTTGTGAAATTTTGGACTGTATTGTGTTTTTGTAAAGTTACGAGGTTTCTAATTTTTGCAACTACACTGATAATCACAGGTTGAGATTTTTTGTTTAGTTCTGATACCTCGTTTGATCAGCGGTCTAAAGGAAGAGCTGTTTGACTTTTGGCTAGACTGAGGTTGAAAAGATATGACATGAGTGTTGTCATTTTTCTGAAAAGTTTGTTTTGAAATAGGTTTAGCAAGTGTATATCTTTGTGTCCTTTTTGTTGGAGTCGGTAAGATACCCTTCCATTGATGAAAAGTTTGACGTGACTTCAAATGAGTTGGAGTGAGTAAAATACCTTTCCATTTCGGATCATCTAAGGAATAGATTTGAAAAATGTCGTTTTGAAAAGACTTTGAACCCTTTTTAGTCGTGTCAGATGACTTAGGAATGACTGTTGAAGTTGTACATTCCTTTTTGGATGTTTTCTTGGTGGTAGGAGCTTTTGAAAATTAATGAGAGAAAACAAAATTTTCTGGACTTTTGGACTTTTGGGATCTGACATGCCTTTTGTTTTTTGAAAATACTTGTCTATTTGTGCCTCGGAGCGAAGTTCTTCTTTGAAAGCCTTTTAGCTAAGGATTTTGGTGAACCGCAGTCTTTGTTATTCAACTGCGGTTTCCTGGAATCCTTGGAAATTTTGTGAAAAAGTGGGCTTGAGTCATCAAAACTTGAGGATTCTGGGATTTGCGAACATTGACCAACTTCAAAATTTTCTATGGGTAACTCATGAAAAATTGTTTGGATAGTGGTAGAACTTTTGTTTGAAGATTGCGGTGAGGATGACTTGACTACTGCAGAGTATGTCTTAGTTGAGACTTCAGTGGGACTCATGTGAGACTTTTGACTACAGTGAGGAACACTGCGGTCTGAGGAAAGAGATGGAAAGTCTTTAGAGATTTAGGTGTCCTCAATGACAATTTCTTCATCGACTACGGATGAGTTTTGAGAACTTGGTAAAATAGTGCTACTGATAGGAGTGTGATCACATGTGTGATCAGAAACCTCAGGCACAATTTCCTCAATGACACAATTGTTGCTTAGATTGTGCAGTCTATCGAAGTGAGTTTTCATATCTTCGGGAAACGTCTTGTCATTGACTGGGAAATGAAATTCACGGTCTGGAGGGACTTAAAGTCTGTCTTTGTTGAACCGGGGTGAGGAATCCATTACGGTAGGATATCCATTGGACCAAGCCCAATTATATGTATTGTCCACAGTTCCATTATTTACCAAATTTTCAATAGCTTCACTTTCATTGAACAATTTTTCGATTAAAAGATTTCAACGTACAATTTCAGTTTGAGCTAAATCTCTCTGATTCAAAGCTATCTCTAATTGGGTTTCACTCAACATTCTTGCATCTTTTTCTAACTCTACATCCCTTTCTAAAATAGCCATTTTGAGTCTTTTGTTATCCAGTCGTCCTCTCACATGGAACATCTCTTGGGACGCAATGTTCTTCTCATCTAAGGCTTTGTTATAGTCTGTAAGGTGGGCAGCACATGTGTCATTAAGATTATCTATGTATGGTTGACAATCATGCATGCTATAATTTAGAGTTTGGATCATGAGTTTTACCTGTTTAACGATGCTTAGACTTCCATACTTTGCCATGTACAAGTAGTTTTTTGTGCATGTTTGTAGACCCATCATCATCCGCAGTTGCCATCATGCAGATTTTCCCTTTGCCATTAACACTGTTGATAGCTTCATCTTCATCTTCGGATGACCAGACTTGATGGTCTCTTTTGACATGGGCTACGTATGCCCTTGCTTTCTCCTTTTCTTCCAGCTCTTGAGCCATTCTAAAGTAGAATGCTCTTTCTTTAACTACATTGGCCTTACAATCTCTTGCGAAGTGATTTTCTTTAGTTCATTTGTGACAAACAACAACATCGGTCTTGTTTTCTGAGGGAGTACCGGAGTCAGAGGTTTGAGTAGGCTGCAGTGCTTCCTTAGGTTGTGTATTGTGAGATTGTGGTGGTGGATGAGAATTTTTAAGATAATGTGAGTGATTTGTTTGTGGGATGAAGTTACGATTGAAGGGTGGTTTGTTGAATTGTTGGTTTTTGTGAAAGGAGTGAGGTGGTAGTCGATTGAATTGTTTGCTGACAAGAGCGATTGCCTTTTGAAATTCTTCTTCATCATCATACTTCGTATCAGCTTCGTATGACTGCAGTGAAGTATCATACGAGGGAGTGTAAGATTGGTTTTGTGGGGTTTGTGTTGTGGGAGCCAGAGGTCCTCCGAAGTCAACAGTCTTTGAGTACCGTGGATTCCTGTGCTTGGAGTTCCCCATAGAGTTTGTAGAATGATAAGGAATGAATCTTT
This sequence comes from Lactuca sativa, assembly GCF_002870075.4. Lineage (NCBI taxonomy): Eukaryota > Viridiplantae > Streptophyta > Magnoliopsida > Asterales > Asteraceae > Lactuca > Lactuca sativa. The sequence goes on from NC_056628.2 coordinate 122,165,703, forward strand.
CTATCACCTTGGACTATCATTTATGCTGTAGTCCAATGTCTTCCCAAGCCATTAAGGAACTAAAGATTTTTTTCATGGTTACTACGGATGGTGCCCGCATTGGATAACTTGGTGACAATCAGGTTGAATCTTTTGAAGCAGTCTTCCAAGCTTTCTCTAGTGTAAGCTTTGAATTTGTTGAACTCATTGAGTGCAGTTGTGAGCTCTTTGTCTTGAGCTTGCTTTAAGCCTTCGTACAGATTCTTGAGAACATCTTAGATCTCTTTTGCTGATTTGCAATTTATGATAATATCAAAGTTGTCAGGAGCAACTCCACATAATATTTCATAAAAAGCAACAACATCATTTTCCATTTTATCTAGATCATCCTTTGTGGGACGACTCATAGCTGGTTGACCTCCCCCTAGTCTTGTTGTAGCTCCGTCAGTTTAGACTGGTGTAATGACTGGAACATGTGGTCCTTCTTCTATGGATCGCCATACATCTCTACCAAGTCTTCTTAAGTATCTTTACATTCTTTGTGACCAGTGATGATATTCATTTGCAACTAGTATTGGGGCTCGATTTGAACCACCAACACTACTGGAAACATTCGGGGATAAAGATTGTGCCATGTTTTAAAGTTTTTCTTTTTGTTTTTAGAAATGAGCTTCAGTGGTATAGAAGGCTCTTCGAAAAAACAGAGTTCCGATTTTCAAAAAGCAACCACTATGGCTCTGATACCAATTGTTGAAAGAAAAACTTTGAGACACACTTGAACAAACGTTAGAACAAGTATATAGCAGAATAGTTAATCTCGAAGGATCTAAAAGCTCAACAATAATATTAAGAGTTAAAAGTTAGAGAGTTAGTTGTGGAAAAGTAAAGAAATGTAAATGACAACAATTGTTATATCAAGTATACACATAAGCTGATTCGTAACGAGGAGTGCATTGAAACCAAGTTAATAAGTGAGATCAAACTTAGTGATTAAGTCACAGAGGTCTTGCTCTGAGGAGAATTAATTGAAGAACAAAAGACAACTTGCTTCAAGAATATTAAAGAGACTGTCATTTAGATTCGATTCACTTACTCCTATGGTTGATTTTGTGGCGACTGCAATGAATTAATCTGTCATCAATTACTGTTTTCTAATGTGATTAGGTTCATGTTCAATATTACTAATCCTTTAGAAAACAAATCAACTTAAACGGTGATTAGTTGATTAAACTAAAAGGTTTACTAGTATTAAGTTCAAATCATGCAAGACTTGTAATGGTAATTAATTCAATTGGTTGGTTAAATTATTTCTTATATGGTTGGTCATTATATATAGCTCATACATTAATTTACTTATTATCTAATTAACCCGGGGTTATGTTCACAACACTAGGCTTACAATCTTGATGGTCACAAAATCGTAAGACACAAGCAATCAAGAAGATGTTCATACAATCTCAATTTACTCAGTAATTAACAGAAAATAATTATCATTAACACATAAGGTTCTTTTAAAAAGCTCAACATGATAAATAATCAATTCAACAAAATCCAAAACCACAAAATCAACTCTTAATCATAAGATCCTATATTGTAAACGAAATTAGGGATTTTAGCCCATGACTTCAGCTGAAACAATCATAAAAACGGAATTTAACATGGAAAACATGATGTAAACAAAAGAATTAAGTAAAGAAATGATGAATTGCCTTTGATATCTTCAATAACAAGCTTCTAGTCGAATTCTATAATCCACAACTCCTTAGGGATTTGACATGGCCATTCCAACAAGTTAGTGCTTTGTCGGTGAAGGTGCATGCAACAAACTTCACCTTGTTGGACTCAGAGCAAGCGCAGATCTCAAAGATCGATTAGGTCTTCTCGAACCAACGGGTTAGAGCAATGACACCTCCAGTGCCATCAAAAGACCAAGGCTTTGCATTGCTGAAGTCCTTGTATGAACACTCCTTTGTGTGTCGATGACTATCACTGAGATTAGAGGGGTTGTCACCACTACTTGACCCACTAGTGCTGCTCGCATTGATCTGCGACATAGAGGCAGCCACAACGGTTGTTACTGCTGCCTGGAACACAGCAGGGTCGTATTGAGGAGGTGGCAGCGGTGGATTCGTCGGAGGGTTGTTGTTCTTTCTGTTGGGTCTCTTCTTCGGAGGCATCTTTCACTAAAATATACAAGGGGAAAATGATGATAAGCCTTCTATATTGGTCATGAGTCAGATATTTTCGAACAAGATATATCTTAGTCTTAAATGCATAATATCATGACCCTATAGTGTTATCAGAGATCAAAAATAAAGGTTTACTAACATAAGCAACGAATTGTAGGTCTATCATTTGTGTGGATTAGTACTACTTGTAACAATTCTGTATAGTGTGATAGAGCTATAAAATACTCCTATAGTATTTTAACTATGTGCTTCATTTGTATATAGTTTGGTGGGTTTTAGACTTTTCACAACACCATAGTCACTCCCAAACACATGTTGGTCATATCTCGGATGAATATAGTTGATCAGGTTATATTGGCCCCATATATGATTACATAACTATTCAGGGTTAACCATAGTGCCAACTCGTCCTAAATACTTTTATGTAGTTCTTACTGTGATACAACTTCTAGTATGTATGTATACTTATATACTTTTTGTAAAATACTTAAATTTTAAAAGTATACTTTTAGTTTCAGAGCGCTTCGGGCCATTTAGTGTTTATAGTTGTATACCATGCAAGGTCTGATATACTCAGTTCACTATAAACAATAGCTCTGATACCAATCTGTTACACCCCCAAACCGAAACGGTGGAAACGTTCAGGGGTGGAGGACGTCATTTACAATATCACAACAATTGCATCATAGTAATCAAAGTAAATGCAACCATTACATTGAATATATATATAAGGTATTTACATTTGTTTGTAACATAGTTGTATACAGCAAAAGCATAAAAAAAGTGTAAAAGATGTGAATCTATATGCTTCGTCTTCTCAAAAGCTCGCGGGAGTACCTGTTTACTGATTTCCTAAGAATACAAGTGGTTTTGAAAGAGTATCAGCATTAAGCTGCTGAGTTCATAAGCATGCTTTTGATATGAGAACCTATTAATGAAATCTGTGAAAATGTTTGTATGTTTCCAAGAAAATACATTATTTTCTTCAGTAATGAAAATTATCCTTAAACCCTAAGACCGAATGTAAGTTCCTTATTGTATTCTTTGTTTGTGAATGTAAGTATTAGTTTGTATGCCTGGTTACCATCATATGTCTTGTATAGTATAGTTTTGTATGAAAACTCTTGTGTGAAATCCCTGGCTACCACCAATAACGTAAAGTAATGCATTGTGTGAAAACCATGGCCAACACCAGTATGTATTGTAATTTTATTACTTAAAATAAAACCTTGAATTGAAATCCCTGGAATCCTCCAATTATAGTATGTAGTAGTTCTATTAATGAAAATAAAACTATTGAAGAATGAAATCCCGTAAACAAAAGGTTAGTTTATACTGTTGTGAGTTCATATAACCATGCTTGATATGACCTAGTTCAGGCGTCCAAATTTACGACATTTGTCACGCAAGCATGCCTGCCTAACTGTAGCTAGCAGTTTAAGTGTGAGATTGTCAGTCCCGAATAGATCTATTCACAAATCTCACGCTCTCCCTCCAGGAGACTATGGTTATACTAAGATAGGATTTAGCCCACACCCAGTAGGGTACAATTGAAGTAGTGTCTCACAACCCTACATTAACTAGTTTACGTGTAGTGTTCTTTTGTACTTGAAACTGTATGTATGTCCTGTAGAGTAAAAATAATATACTTAAATAATTATTTTGTATCGTATTCCTGTATTCGGAAAGTAGTATTGTATACCATAAGCTATATCTATAATAGTTTATATTTTCGTTACGGTATATGGTTTTGTATGTATGTCTTGTTGCATGTATTGAATTCCAAACTATACCTATTATAGTTTTATATGTATGCTCTTGTTGCATGTATTGAATAATGTAAAAGTTCGATGATGTTCCCAAAGTATATCAACATAGCTTGATTTTATAACATGTATGGTACTGAAAACCTTACCATTATCATTGTAATTGTATTTTAATTAGCGAAACAATTTATTAAAGTGTTAGAAAACACTTACTTTTGGGTTAGGAATGTTACCAAGACTTATTTGAAGTGGTAAAAAGGGGGTTTACGACCAAGGTTCATGGCCCAATGCTGATTTGTAATATCCCAAAATTACAGGCAAAAAAATCGTTTTAATTAAGTAATTACATAAAGCCATCAATATAAAAACATTTATAATAATATCTCATGTCAAAACCAAAGTGTCAATAATATAAAATAGTATCATAAAACCATATCAAAGTGTAGTCCCAAAGATCTCATGTGCGGAAAACATGGTGTGATGCGTTGCGATCAAGTCGGCTCCTTCCCTTTGAAAATGAGGTAGCTGAAACCAAAACTGAAAACTGTAAGCACGAAGCTTAGTGAGTTTCCCCATCATACTACATACCATAAAATCACATAACATACATACTGCTGGGCAATTCTGGGGTGCCCGACCTACCCATATCAAGCCATTCTGGGGTGCTAACCTACCTATGTCAAGCCATTCTAGGGTGCTGGCCTACCCATGTCAAGCTGTTCTGGGGTGCCGACTACCCTCCAGTCTATCTCAACCAGAAACAGGGTCAATTTCACCCTTACCTCTATCATTCAATAACAAAATATAATCATACGGTCAAGCATATTTGGGGTTCTGACCTACCCTTCGGTCCTAACGACCGAGTTAGGGAAAAGCTACACCCTACTAATACCACTAACTCGCGTAGCTTATCACATAAACATATCTCATAAGCATATCAGATAACCATACCAAAATAATTATCACCAAGACAACTATCTACCAATTACTCTTGTTGGTGGGCCGACATTGTGGCCTTAGACCCACCCCTATTGGAAGGTAACTCACCTCACACTACTAAAGTCATTTAGACACGATCCTAACTACTGGATGACAGCTTCCCGAACTGTCAATATCAAAATAACACCCAATTAATAATTGGGTTCAACTACATAACCATAAGTACATACTTTGGGTAATTACTACATTATCCTAAGCTTGGCTTTATTCAATCCCAAGGCCTAATACATAGGCCCAAAGTCAAACTATGAATTAAGGCCCAACATATGGCCAAATTTTCCAAATTCGGCCCAACCTTTAATAGGTCTTAACCTAAGGCCAAACCATTAATTCCAGTCCAACAATTCGTACTCAATGGCCCAATGTCTCGTAATCATCTAGGCCCCAAACTATGGCCTATTTATGGCCGAATTTTCCAAATTTGGCCCAACTCCTCATATGGGCCTTACCTCAAAGTTGATTAATTATTCTAGTCCATTTTCTTGATCTTGGATGGCCTATTAATAACCCAATCATCAAAGCCCAATAGAAAGACCCAACAATAAACCTAAATGAAATTAGGGTTTTCACATAAAATGACTGTTTCTCACTTTACCCATTAAGGACTTAATCGATTAAGTCTATCATTCTTTTAAATAAGTCATATGGTGTGACTGGGCTTAATCACATAATTCCATTCGAATGGCCCAAAAGTGGGTCCCAATAAGTCCAAGCCAATAAATCTAATATTAGGGTTTTCTAAACCCTAATTAGGGTTTCCAACCCCATCTTAGCCCAATAGGCCCAATTGATATGTCTTTTGATCAATTAAGGTTCATTAGACTCATTAAGGTTTCACTAGGCTCATTAGTCATCTGTTTGGGCTTTTAGGTTCATTAAGCTTCATTGGGCCCATTAGGGTTTATTAAGCCCATTAAGGCTCATTGGGCCCATTAGGGTTTTGTTGGGATTATTATGTTGCATCATGGGCTCGGTCCTTAGCCCAGTTTTGATTGCCGGTATTAGGCCTGTCCAGCCGTGCATGTTTGTTCTAGGGTTTAGTATATAAGTTGCATGCATGTAGTCTGTGTAGTTAACGCTTTAATTATTTTTCTCATTGAATTTTGTAAAAACCTAACTAGCCTCTACAGTGGAAGTTCTTTATCGAGCTCTGATGAGGCGTGACTTTATTGGAATCATAAGCACATATTTGATTTTATTATGTGTTCTTATTCTTATTGTGTTTGTCTTGTTTGATTTTCATATTCTTACCTGTGAAAGATCTAATCAATCTAGAATTTAATTCTCTTCAATTGGTATCAGAGCAGGAGACTGTGTAATCCATACACACCTCTTTTGTCGAAGAAGTTATTAGGGTTTTAACTCTGCATTGATTGATATTAATTGAACCCTCATTCCAAATTGACATATCTCATTAATCGTTGATCTAACCCTAACAATATATTACAGGTCTGATCTTAAATAGGTAATCGATCAAAAGTCATTACAATGTCCATGGATGATTCACAAACCAATCCAATCAACATTTCCAATAGCATTCATTCTACAACAAGGATTCCAATCTTGTATACTCAAGACTATGAAGTTTGGACGCATCACTTTGAAGATTATGTGATTGGATCGAAGGATAATGGATACTTGATCTGCGACGCGATCACTGTTGGCCCATTTGCTCACTCAAGAACTTCAAAGATTGTCAAAACTCAGAAGGAGTACAATCATCTTGTTAACGATGTCAAAGATATTCCTCAAGACGAGAAGGAAAAGTATCAATGCAACATCAAGGCCTTGAGAATGACTAGGTTTGCTTTGCAGTTAGATACGTTTCGTCTGGTAAGTTCTTGTGCCGTTGCTAAAGAGATTTGGGACAGACTGAGTTGTATTCCACTAAAGAAGACTTGGAACATTCAATTCAAACCCTCTTGCTCTCTGAATTTGGTGATTTCAAGCAGAAGCCCGAAGAGAAACTGGTTCAAGCCTTTGATCGCTTTAATCATCTTTTAAGCAAGATGATAAAGCATGGGATTGAAAGGAAAGTTATCAAACAAAAGGTTACTTTCATGAACAGTCTTAGACATGAATGGATGGCAGTTGTATCTACTGTTAAAGCTTATGAACAGTTCAAGTCGTATTCTCTGGCGAAACTAGTGGGTATTTTGAAATCCCATGAAAGTGCACTGTCTAAGGAAACGAGTTTGGTTTCTAGTTTGGGTTCTTTAGCCCTTGTCTCTAAAGGAAAAAGCTTAGTTGAAGAAGAATAGGAATTGGATATTGCCAATTATGATCTAAACGGTGAAGAATATGCCATGATGGTATCCAACCCTAGAAAATTCATTAAGAAGAAATTCCCAGCCAACAAGAACCGAAACTGGTAGGGAAGTTACAGTGCCAAAAAGATCAAGTAGGAACCAAAGATGGGGTCGAAGTTTGAAGAGTCAAAGAAAGAAGGGAAAGTTGGTGGAGACTCAGGATTTGATTGCCATTACTGTGGAGGCAATAACCATTTTGCAAAAGATTGTATGCTGAAAAAGAAAGAAGAAAAGATAAATGATGACGATGAGGAAGCGAGCCTCCTGAGAAGACTGGAGGATATCAAGAAAAGAAAGTTTGCTGCTAACAATACTACTATGAATGCTTTAATTGTGCAGGATACAGAAAACCATGATGAATTTGGCGGTGTGTAAGTATGGTACACAGATTCAACAGATGCAGAAGTCAGAAAGCCCACACATGGGAAAGTGATAATGGTGAAAGAAGAACCTGTGACAGGAAGGTGTTTTGTCGTGACCGAATGTGTGTATCAAATGAGAGGATATACAACTGATGGTGGGATAGAAGGTGAGAAGGAGCGAGAGGACAGGTGTTTTGCTGCTAAACCTGTCAGCGCACAGATCAACGAATGTGATGAGTTGATCAAGAAGGTACAAAATATTCTTGCTTCTCTAAATATACCTGTTACTAACTATGAAAAAGAATTAAATTACTTAAAATCTAAATTTTCAAGCATAAGTAGCAGTCTCACCCAAACCCGTGGCATAAATTCTAACCTGACTGATCAAATAAGCAGGATATCGTCGAAGAGTGAGGAAAGGAGGATGTGGATAGAGCAGAAGGAGAAAGAGTTGTTTAGGTCTAAGGATGATTCGATTTATTTCCAAAGAGACAATCTTAAACTTCTTAAACAACGAAATGTGTTTTGTTTGATTGCTAAAAGACTTTATTTTAATATCACTCAGTTGCATCTTGATTGTGAAATAGAAAGAAGATACATCGCATGATTTTACCCTTCCTTGAGTTAAAGGAGGATGAAATTGATGCTGAAGCTTACAACTATGAAAGCATTGTACCTTCTGACGAGGTCTCTCCTACATATAAAATAGGTCTGGACAAAATTGAATCCTACATTAAGTGCAAAGACCACAAGGACATGCTTAAAAATCTGTTAGACGAGAACGATAGATTGAAATTAAGAACCGAAACTATACAGAAAATTGACTCTTTGAATGCCAAATTAAGTTCAGAAAATAAAATTCATGTTGAAAATGCATCTGAACTTAATGAGGATGATGATTTGAGTGAAATCTCTATAGAAGATTTGGTGGACTGTTCTGAATTTGTCAAGAGCGTACCCGAAACACATAAAAATTTGATTTCTGAAAATTCTGTTGAGTTCGCTCGCTCGTCAATAGACAAGACCAAAACTCTTAAGGAAAAATTTGTTGTGTACCAAAAGGTATAAACCACTCCAAATCAAGTCTATAGGGTCCCAGGTGTCACTCCACAACAAACTGCAGAATTGACAGCTGTGGTAGAAGAAGATAATGTTGCCGGATGTGACAAATTCTTCTGGTCAGCGCCAATAGATAACGCTGATGAAACGAAGGGCCTATCTCAAAAGACCTCATGGAGAGTGAAAGGTAGGTATATACCTGAACCACTAAATGAGCCTGCAAGATATGATGTGCCAAGCACAAGTGGAACCAAAACTTAATTGGGCGAACCTGCGCAAACCGCTAGTGAAACACCCTTGGCAAAAAGTGAATGATGTGCTCATGCTTCAAAGAAAAAGGCCAACATCCACAGAAATCCAAAAGAGGTGGCTGATCGAAAACACCAAAGAAATCTGAGATATAAGAAGAATCTCTCTGAAAGAACACAGTTTTGGAGATCGCAAAATCATCACTTTGTAACGATCGAAAGGAAGCACAAATCGCAAGATGCATCAAGGAACCGAAAGGGGAGTTTCGGTCCCTCGACTGAAATGAACCGAAAGGGTAGTTTTGGTCCTCATAACAACGTCAACCGAAAAGGTAGTTTCGGTCCCTCAACTAAAAGGAACCGAAAGGAGTGTTTCAGTTCTCAAAGCAATATCAACCGAAAGAGCGGTTTCGGTTCTCCACCCAACAACAACTGAAAGGATGGTTTAGGTTCTCCACCCAACAACAACCGAAAGGATGGTTTCGGTTCTCAACCCAACACCAACCGAAAGAGCAGTTTCGGTCCTCATCCCTACAAGCCCAACCAGACACATAAAAGATCAAATGAACCCAACACTTCACATTCTAATTCTCTTTCTTCAAAAGATTTAAAGGGAAAAGGAAAACTCTTTCCAGAAGATAACAGTCATCCAAAAGAGATACAAAAGAATGTTGACGTCAACACTACAAATCCTAATCCTACTAAATCTAAACCAACCAAAAATAAAGTTTTCACCATAAAAAGAAACGATGAAACAACTTTAATTAAACGTACTTACTTGGTTGATATTTCTCTTACTATTCCCTGTCCTGTAAAAGGCTCACAAGGACCCAAGAAACTTCGGGTTCCTAAATCTGCTTAACATTATGCAGGTTATACGTGACGAGCAGTTCGATGAAGAATGGTATATTGATAGTGGCTGCTCGCGTCACATGACAGGGAGGAAGGAAGAATTGAGGGAGTTTCGATCTCTCAAGGATGGTGGTATTGTGAAGTACGGCAACAACTCATTTGGCACTATCAAAGGCTGTGGAATGATCACTAATGGTGATTTCTCTATACGAAAAGTGGCGTACATTGAAGGGCTCCAACACAATCTTATCAGCATCTCACAGATGGTAGTTGGCACTGGATTGAAGGTATCATTTGATGATGAAGGCTCAGAGATTGTCGAGAAGAAGTCTAATAACGTTCTGCTAAAGTCAAAGCGAATGGGGGAAATGTATCCTTTGAACCTCAACCCAATTCGGGGTAAACCGACAGGTTGCTTAGTTACTAAAGCTCACTAATATGCAAGCTGGTTATGGCATTGAAGACTCTCCCATCTGAATTTCAAGGATATCAACAAGTTGGTTTTAGGTGATCCCGTTCTAAAATTTGACAAAGAGCATCTCTGTGCTGCTTGTGAAATGGGAAAGCAAAGCAGGCAAAGTCATCCTTCTATTATCAATACAAAGGTGATAGAACCGTTGGAGCTATTACATATCGACCTGTGTGGACCTTCGTCTATTGAGAGCATTAGTGGAAACAAGTACATTCTGGTTATAGTGGACGATTTCTCTGGATTTACATGGGTGTTCTTCTTGAAGCAGAAATATGAAGCTACTCCAAAGCTTAAGCTCTTCATAAAACAGGAAGAAACTCAACTAAGGAAAGGTGTTCGTAACGTGAGAAGCGACAATGGCTTGGAATTCAAGAACAAAGATTTTGAAGATTTTCTTGCTGAGTAGGGAACGACTCATAATTTCTCAGCCCCATACACTCCACAGCAGAATGGTATCGTTAAAAGACGAAACCGATCTCTATGTGAAGCAGCTCAAACAATTCTATGCTTCGCGTCCTTGCCTTTGTATTTTTGGGCTGATGCAATTGTTGCTGCTTGTTATACTCAGAACATATCGTATTTGAACAAGCGATTCTCCATTACTCTTTACAAGATTTTAAACAATCGTAAACCGAATGTGAAATTCTTTCATGTGTTCAGTTCAAGATGCTTCATCTTCAACTCCAGAGAGAATCGAAATAAGTTTGATGTTAAGGCTGATGAAGGAATCTTCTTAGGTTACTCCCTGAATTCCAAGGCGTATAGAGTTCTCAATAAGCGCTCAAAGAAGATTAAAGACACATCTTATGTCACTTTTTACGATAGTTATGTTGAAAAGATGTAATCAACAGAAGGTGCAACGCAAGAAAAGTTTTCCAAAGAATGGTCAAGTTACTACTTCTATTTCAAATATTTTCGAGCAATATTTGCTTCTGTTTGATGAGCCTCAAAAGGCGAATGATTCTGAATCAAAGGGAAAAGACAACAAAGTTGATAATCTAAAACAAATCATCGACGATGCTGCTCAAAAGATGGCTGATGATCAACCCAAAGAAACCGAAAGGCCAGAAGCAAGCGAACCTTCGAATGACCGTCCTAATGTCCAGGGGGAGGGTTCATCTCTTCAACATGATAAAGTTTCATCATTCCAGGGGGATAATCGATCATCACAATCTTCAAGCTCCTCTGATGATTCAATCGAAGGAGTTGATACCAATCCAGATACTAAACAGATGTCATCCTTCGTGGGGGAGAATACCAACATCAATGATGATGACATTTTGTCAGAATTGGAAGAGGAAATTAATGTAGAATTGGATCCCACTTGCGATCCAAATTACCTGCCACTTATCAAATGGAGCAAAGATCACCCTCAAAGTAAAATTATGGGAGAATCTTCCGAAAAGGTGTTAACTCGATCTCAAATCAAAGAAAAACAAGTTGCACTCTTTTCACAAGTAGAGTTTTGCATGTTGAACTCATTTGTTTACAAAGTTGAACCAAAGAACGTTAATTATGCACTCGATCATTCAGACTGGGTTCAAGCCATGCAAGATGAGTTAAATGAGTTTGAAAGAAACAAAGTATGGCGACTTATTCCAACTCCAAAAGATGCTTCGGTTGTCGGTCTGAAATGGGTATTCGGAAACAAGATGGATAAGGAGGGGAATGTCCTTCGTAACAAAGCTCGGCTGGTTGTCAAAGGCTACTGTCAGGAAGAAGGCATCGATTATGAAGAGACCTTTGCTCCTGTTGCAAGATTAGAGTCTGTTCGTATCTTTCTTGCCTATGCTACACACAAGAACTTTCAAGTCTTTCAAATAGACGTCAAATGTGCCTTTCTCAACGTAGAACTTGAAGAGTATGTTGAGCAACCGCCAGGCTTCGCGAACGAGAAGTATTCAGATCATTGCTACATACTTGACAAAGTGGCATATGGCCTAAAACAGGATCCCAGAGCATGGTATGAAACTCTAACTCGATTCATAAAAATGTCTAAATTCAAACAAGGTTCGGTTGACCCAACCTTCTTTCTCAAGAGAGAAGGTAACCACCTTATGATAGTCCAAATTTATGTGGATGACATCATCTTTGGCTCCACAAATGCCAGCTATACATCTGAATTCAGGAAGTTGATGGAAACTAAATTTGAGATGAGCTCAATGGGTGCAATTAACTTTTTCCTTGGCTTAAACATTAGACAGGGACCCGAAGGCATTTTTATTAATCAGGAGGCATACACCAAGACACTATTGGCTAAGTTTGGAATGACGGGAGACTCCAAAGTGAAAGTGCCAATGGCCTTTGGGACGAAGCTTACACCCTCATTGGAGAAACAAGCAGCAGATATGACGCTCTATCATCAAATGATTGGGTCTCTGATGTATCTAACAACCAGTAGACCTAACATCATGTTTTCGATCTGTTACTGTGCAAGATTCCAAGCTAACCCCCGCGAATCTCATCTACAAGCAGTGAAAAACATCTTTCGCTATCTTAAGTGAACCTCCTCACTTGGTCTGTGGTATCCAACCAACTCAGGATTCTTTGTACAAGCATTCTCAGACGCTGACTTAGATGGCTGTGGATTAGATCGTAAGAGAACCACTGGAGGATGTCAATTTCTAGATGGTAAATTAGTTAGCTGGAAATCAAAGAAACAAACTTGTGTCTCTCTCTCCACTGCAAAAGCTGAGTACATTGCTGCAACATCCTGCACATCTCAAGTGGTATGGATACAAAGTCAGCTTAGGGATTATGGGCTAAACATGAAGAAAATCCCACTATATTGCTACTCTGAAAGTGCAATTAGGATTTGTCACAACCCAATGCAACACTCAAAGACTAAACATATAGCACTGAGGTATCACTTTATCAAAGATCACGTCGAAGATGGCAATGTGGAAATCCATTTCGTCAGGACAACTGATCAACTGACAGACATATTCACTAAGGATTTACCTGAAGCGAGCTTCAGCAAGATTTTACAAGGCCTAGGAATGATGGAAGCAGAATCAGTACCAAAATTACCTTCGCTCCAATAAAGGTACCAAGCGATATAGAGCGAACCGAAATGAACCAAACGTTCGGTCTATTTTGGGTTCGGTCTATTTCGGGTGAAGTTCGACCAAGAGCCGAAATGAACCGAACGTTCGGTCTATTTCGGGTTCGGGCCTTCAGAACTCGTTCGCTTCTTTTTCTTCTCAAGGCATTTTGATAGTGTTATTATGTACACTCTTTTTAATATTTTTTTTTCTTTCTCTTATAAAACTCAAAAGTATTTTCCTTTTTGTTCAATTAATTCTTTTTCACAAAATACAAAAATATTTTTTCATTTTAAATCAATTTTTTTAAGTGTTATTCTCAATAATGAAGATCCACAAGGTATGATTTCTCTTCTACCTCCTATCTACACGACCCTAGAAGCATGTTGTTGTATGTTGACTAAAGCCTCAACAGATTTTGAGTGAAGCCTTAATAACAGTATATACAAATCATGTTTTCCCAATCCAAGCTGATATATTTACTTTAATCATGAGCTACCTTACTCTACTCACATTGAGCTTAGAGTTTTCTGCTTGTTCCTTCTTCTTATAAATAGAGGTACATTCGCTTCTTACACCATCCCCGCCATTTTTCTCCATTATACTTCGTTTCACCAATGTAACCCTTGAGTCTCTTAGTATTTACCACTGAGGTTTATGGTTATACAAAATCTGTGTGAATGATCTTAGTTTCATGCCACTATGTACTAAGTGAAACCCACAATTCAACGCCACTAATGAATTGACGATGAATTCTCATATTCAAGATCTTATTGGTTACCTAATGAAATCTATTTTTATTTTTGAGTGATCTTTTATGAATTTGTCTAAAACCAAGGCTTTTCTTTCCCTAAAGATCCAATTTATTTTTGTTTTTGAGATTTCTACAATTTCTTTTGTCACTATAAAATATATCCTACCTACTTGTTCAACAGATCACATTGATCTCACAAGTACTTCATTCAGCTTCGGTCTTATGTCAAGTATTGAAATTATAAATTGAAGCGAAAGCCACCCTTTATAACCTTCAAAAAGATGCCTTTCAATACTTCTTAACAAGTTATTGATCGTTATTTAATGGGAAACCAAGTAAGCACTTTAATGTCTCTCTTGACTTTGAACGAAGCGATTCATGCCCAGAATCAATTGTTTTATGTCTCTTTAAGACATCACAATTTATCACAAAAAGTTTGCTTTATTTCTTTATCTTTTACACTCTATGCACGAAAATTTTTAATTTTCCAAACTCTGGTTCTTTTAAGACTGTTCAATAAAGCATAACAGGCAATGGCGATTCAAATGGATTTTGGGGTGATGATTGGGATAAAGTGAAAGCTGACTCAGCGGTTATCTAATCGTTTTGGCGATTTGAAAAAGCGAATTTTATGGAATGGCATGCAAAAAGGAAACATCCTTTCTCTTTCCTGCGTCATCATCGGTATGCCAACTGTTCATCCGTCAAGTCAGGCGCTATTTTTGAAATAATCCAAGATCTCACCTGGATTTTTCTCTCTCCTCCTTGTACGTATAAAAGGAATTGGAACGATACTCTTTACCCTTTTATCACTTACAAAACTCTCTCAAGAACAAAGGCGATTTCTCTTACTGTTCATCATCTTCTCCAAGTTTCTACAATGGTAGACTCTTTGTCCGTTCATGATACTTCTGTTCGTCAACCCCTTCTCACCATCAAACCTAAACAGAACCTGATCATCGATCTCACTCCTTTTATCTATGAACCCTACATGCTATACGTTTTCGAGTGTCTCAATTAATCACCTTTGGTCGATGCTCTGACCAAAGTCGATGTAGTTCCCATGTCCTGCCTTTCACTTGTCTACTCCACTGCTTACTACGACAAGGTTCAAGAAAGGATTCACTTTGAAATCCACAATGAGAAGACCTCCATCTCCAAGCACCGCTTATGTGCCCTAATTAGTCTCTCTCAAGAACAAACCCTGGTAAACCCTAAATCCATCACCACTGGTCAACTATTTTCTATGTTTTTTCAGATGGGGTATAATGAAACCCCCACCACAATAACCAAGTTCAAGAATTTTTGCCTTCCTCCTCAATGGAATGGCCTTTTCACTTTGATGTTCAAAGGACTCTCTTAACGCAGCACCGACTCAGATGGGGCAAGCAAGTCTTTCATGACTGTGCTATATGGACTGTACCATGGGATAGATTTGGATTATGACACTATTATCTGGCAACAACTGGTACAAAGCTTAGTCTCTTCATCCAGGCACTCATAGATCTCCTGTGGGTGCTATTGGTCAATCATCACTAACTGGGCAATGGATCGTCTTCACGTTCCAATCATGGCGGATTCTCTTCTCTCCTCCATCGCTACTTTTCACACAACCAAGATAATCTTCACAGATCCGACCAAGTACTCCTTTATTGGATCTGTTCCTGAAACCATGCTCGCTCGTGTCTCTGAAGCGAGTAACGTTTTGCAACAGTACAAGAAGATTCCGTCTTCAGGTCCAAGGGAGCTAATGCCAGCCATGGTTCGCTACATTGAAGAGGCTGAAAAGACAGCGAAAAGGGACAAGAAAACTGAAACCCAGAAGGAGGCACATGTTTCCAAACCAACCAATAGGCAAACCCCTAAGAAGCGAAAGTCCGAAAAGGCCGCTCCATCGCAGTCTCAACCGAAGAAGTTGAAGAAGCCTACTAGGAAGCTCATACTCCAATATTCCAGTGATTCGGACTCAGAGTATGTTCCTCCCAACAATAAGTTTGCTCCTCCTTCAGAATCAGAGAGCGAAAGCTCTGATGATGAGGCTTCGGCTCGAGGTGAAACTTCGCCTCGCTCCCCTACCCCATAAATTCCAGTTCGCTCCCAGCCTACTTCTCCTCCACCGGTTACCATCCCAGTATCCATCCCTCCAGTATTTCCTATCCCAACTACTCAACCATCCACCATTATTCCTATCCCTACTCCTATATTCACAAACACTACTACCACCACTACTACCATAGGGGCTCACTCTACAGCTACCGCCCCACTAGTTAAAACCGAACCACCAAAAACAACCGAACCTCCAACCACTTCCAAACCTTTATCTCCTACTCCATCTACAGAAACCACCCCTGTTCTAGGCAGTGAGGACTTGGAATTTGATTCCACTTACTTTAGTCCTTACCGTGTTCAGAGTGATGATGATGATGACGAGCCTATTACCAAGCGTCATCACAAAGCAGTAAACAAAAAGCTAGATCAACTGCTTTCCTCCTCTTTCTCTGGTGCTTACTTTGAAGCTATTTTAAAGGCCTTGTTCTCATCTGTTGTTCAAGAACACAGTGCCTCACTCTCTGCTGCAGCTAAGGCTATTGAAGCCTCCACTTCACAATGTCAACAAGCCTCTCTTGTTGTTGAGGCTTCCACCAAGGAATGCAAGGATGCAACCACAAAAGTCGATAAACTAGTTTCTGAAGCTCACCTCTTTCTAGATTCTTTGCAGGCGGCTGCTAAGAAGAATGCTCAAACCGTCAACACTTTGGTGGATAACCTTCAACGGTCCCTTCAATCTGAAATATCCAATCTTGAAGTTGCACGCCAAGCGATCGAAGCTGCCAACAAATCTCTACATGCTAATGTTAATGATCGCCTGACTCAACTTGAGGCAAAATTAGCTGTAGAGAATCGCATCATGGATGAGCTTGACAGGAGAACCTCTCACCTGAAAATGAAAAATTACAAGCTGCATACTACCATTGTTGAGCTCAATGACCTGAAGTCTGAAAGGGAGGTTATTCGAAGTTCTGCTGCTGATGTTCACTCCATCCTCCTTTATCTCCTTGAAGCGCATGATCCAATCATCACCATTACTATCAGACAGCACTTGGCTGACAAGCTCAGACCAGCATGGGACATCCTAAGTCGTATTGAGGGTGTTCCGCTGACTGGTGTCCAGCCGAAACAAGGGGGAGAGAAGGCAACTCAACCTCCTCCTGCACCGAAACCATCCACTAAACCGAAGGGTAATGAAGCTTCGGTCAGTAACAAAGAGAAGAAGAAGAAGAAGATCAGTGAGGATGACACAGATAATGAAGATGATGTCTATGCTGAGAATCCTGAAAAGCCTTTTCAGAAGGCAAAGTCCTGTGAGAAAGAGCTAGAAGAAAAGTACAAGAAACAACAGGCTAAGCTTGAGCAAAAGCGAAAGGAGGCAGAGCTCCTAGAAAAGAAGAAGTCCATTTTTCTTGACTGGACTATAGATTCGCTTCAAAGGTGTGCCATTGATGAGCCTAG
Source organism: Lactuca sativa (assembly GCF_002870075.4). Classification (NCBI taxonomy): domain Eukaryota; kingdom Viridiplantae; phylum Streptophyta; class Magnoliopsida; order Asterales; family Asteraceae; genus Lactuca; species Lactuca sativa. Next base: position 122,183,246 of record NC_056628.2, read on the forward strand.
CACACTTTGGCTTGAGCCTGTGATGTCATTTGGCCTCGATAACTCCAAGGATGCGCAGTTTGACATGTCGATCACATGAAAGGCATTCATGTTTCATTGCTTTAATTCAACTTTTGCCATTCCGTCTCTATACCCGAAGGTAGATAGGGATATGTTGGAGTTCTACTTAGAGTTCGCTCAACCCCAGTACTTGACCTGGAGTTAGAAGAAAATTACAACTGTCAAGGTATTGAAGCCCTACTCAGCGGGGAAGTTTATTAATGTCAAATCCAATGTGACTCGAGGAACCGAAGGATCAGTTCACAACTTCACCCTTTCTGATCTACTGAACCTTAACCCCCACGAATGGATACTCCTCAACAACATTTTATTCTCAAATCCTCGGGAGTACCAGCCAATAATTGACCATGTCAAGAGAATGCTTGTGTGCTACATTCACGAGGTAGCGAAGATGGACCAAGAGATTGCTTCTTCCATTCACAAGCGAACCACGATCAAGACTATGGGCAAAGCAGGCAATGTCAACACAATGGTCAAGGGGAACATTGATTCAAAGTACCACACTATTATGTTCGTCAGGGGCGAAGGTCAAAAATGCCTGTTCACTCTTGTTGATAAACATCTCTTCTCAACTTCTTGCCTGGAGCATATTTTGGAGATTATCCAGAGGTGTGATCATGTGACAACCCAAAATTTCTATGTTAGACAACCCTTCACTTCAATAGAAGTCAGAACAGTTTCTACAAAGATTAACCCTTTAGGAGGTATCAGGAGAGAGGATGCCCTAGGGTTTATTGTGCAATAATAAAGTTCCAAAAACTTCAGGAGTTTGGAGTTTACGGCCCAAATGATATTTGGACCGTAAACCCTAGTGGTAGATATATGGCACTTAGCCATTTAAATCACTTTTTCACCATTTCAAAGTCTCAAATCCACTCAAGTAGCATCCGACTTTTCCTTCTAGATCTTCAACCTAGTAAGTGTTTCTAACCCTTTTAAGTTGGTATATCACTTAATCTAGTCTTTTAACACACTTCCATCCAAAAAAATGTTCCAAAAGGTTAGATCTTCAAGTTTCACCAAGAACACATACTAGTGATCTTGGCCTTTTGGTACCATTTCAAGCCTTTCTCCTGTAAGTACTTCTATCCTAGAGTATCTTAAGGCTTCTTATACTTCCATATATCAAGAAAACACCAAAGAAAGTGAAGATTAAAGGTGTTTACGGTGCAAGATGTTCTTGGACCGTAAACACATGAAAGTGTGCCAAAGTGGCCCTAGTCGATTCTCAAGCTTTGGAAACTAGTTTAGACCACTTCCTTGATGTTTTTAGGACTTGAAAACGTCAAAAGACCTTAGATCATATGTGTTTACGACCGTAAGCACATGGAATAGTGGTCCATGGGCCGTAAACTACATATAGGAGTGATTTGATGCCACACACACTTCCATAGACTTATGCTTCAAGTAGAATTGCTTCTAAGGACTTTTCAGGCTTCAAATCTCAAAGTGGTCAAAGAAGCATGAGTTTACGGCCGTAAACTCAAGGGTTTACGACTGTAAACTCAATGAGTTATGGTCATAAAACGGTAAACTCATGTAGAGGGTCCTCTTGAACCCTAAACTCAATAGCCATGTCCTACAACCTTTCGATACAATCCATAGGACTTATAGCACTTAGATCAAGTGTTTTACATGTCTTAGGATGTCTAATCTTTGTTAATTAGTTGTTTAAATGACTAACTAAATACATATATGTATTATTATATGTTGATTAGGATCCTTGTGTGTGCTTAAGTCTTCACTTGACACTTAGCATCCTATTCAGTCCGTTCATCCCAATCACTTGCTACAGGTGAGTTCATACCCCCTTAATCAATATTTTAAATGTTTTTAAATGCTTTTATGGGGGGGGATACAAGTTGAATCATGCTAGTTATTATATCAATCACATGTGATTAATAACTAACATACAAATGGATTTACTACACTTTTAGGTGTTTTACCAAACAGATTACTTCAAATGGCTTTCCAAAACAATTTTACTTGTTTAAAACTCTTTGTTTAACTGTCTTACATACTGAATGTTTCTTTTCAAACCCTATTACAATTGTGTTTCAAAACAAAGGTTTTCCTTATACTTTAAACTATTCTTATCAAACAAACTGCTTTCAAATCATTTTACAAACTGACATCAAGTCATCCGTTATTAGTTACTAAACGTTTCAATGGTTTTACAAAACTTCTTTTATACCTTTATATTGTCAATTACATGCCTATATATGTATAGTTATACAAGTAATGTTTAAAGGACTTAGGAAGGCTAGTTCGCTTTATCTCCTTTTCCTCGTTGGGATGTGCCTTTAGGGCATCGGTTATCTGTCCGAAGGTCGTCTAGATATTAGTGATATATTATGTATACATATTTAGACATAAAAGTTCTTTCAGTCAATTCAATACCCTTGGGAAGCAAGGGTATACGTTCATGTTCATAAGTACAAGTCATATTACTAGTAAACTACAATAGGCGTAGTTTAGGAAGTTACTAATACTAATGCTAGAGCAAGGAATCATACAATGAGTCAGTTCATACATGAGTCTATACTTGCTAGATAGAGAGAGAATACACATTACAGCTAGTACACACAGTACATTTCAATACTTGCTAGATACAGAGAGAGAACACACATTACATCTAGTACACACAATACATTTCAATACTTGCTAGATAGAGAGAGAACACACATTAAAACTTGTACACGCAGAACATTACAATACATACAGGCTAGACAGAGGGAGAACGTACAATAAAGCTAGCACATTCATTACATATAGATTCATGCAATTACGTGAGCCACTAAACGGGGCATGGCACTTCCTTCCATGGCCGTTTTTGTATCTAGAATCTCCTTAATTGGGGAGCATATGAGTTTGCATATAGATCTATATTAGATTGACTATCCTACACCTTGCTGCTCGCTACAGTGGGACTTGCAATTCTACGGGTGCCAAATGTCATTTTTCTCCGACATTGTACATTGTCGTGATCTATAGTTGGTAGCAGGATACAGGCCGATCACATGGTACTTTAAATTACAATTGGTTTAAGGTAGTTAGTACAGCAGTAGTTACTTATTACAATACTACAGTACTATAATATTTTCCCATTACATTCACCTCGTGAACATTCACACGATGCACGGTAATGTAAAATCTATGTTTTTGGTTGATGATAGTCGGATTTGGGAAAACACACACTCTTACAAGAGACACACACGAATACTAGATGCCTTGTTAGAAGGCTACTTTTAGTAGGAAACATAGGGTTTTCTAGGAGGTTTAACACTTTTACATACTTACACTTCACATACTTACAATACTTTCTTACAAATTCAGACACTAAAATACTTATGATCTCACCAGCTTTAAAGCTGATACTCTCTTTTAAAAATAACTTGTATCCTCAGGTCAATAGTAGACAGGTACCGATGCAAGGTTTAGAGAAGATGGAGCTCGTTCAAGACTCACCTTTCATTTTGATTTATACTTTAGTGTCTATTAAACATGTCAAAATACACTTGTATTAAAATTATATTATTAATGAAATGGATGATGTTGTTGCTTGTTTACTACTATTCATTGTTGTGATACTGTACATGACGTCCTCCGCCCCAGAACGTTTCCACCGTTCTATGGTTTTGGGGGGTGACAGATTGGTATTAGAGCATTGTTTATAGTGAAATTAGTATATCAACCCATAAAAGATATACAGACTATAAATACAATGGGATTAAAATACTCTGACCAAGAGTTTATACTTTAAATAATAAAATATTTAATTAAGTATACGTGCCTGCATTCATACTAAAATCGGTGTCACTAGGACAATACAAAAGAATTACGATTGTTGGGCAGCACAAGTAGACTTAGAGGCATATAGTCAAAATTGGGAAGATATAGCCTGATCAACTATATTATCCGAGGGTTGACTAGCATGTGCCTATGTGTAGTTGTGAGGTTGCAACAAGTCTAAAATCTTACCAACAATACCACAATGAAAACAATAGAACTTAAACCTAAAATACTATAGGAGTATTTTGTGTTACTATAAGCTACTTAGGTGCTAGATTCTTATATCCCTTTTCTTGCGTAGATAATATGGTTGGATTCCATCCCTACGACAACTTGTACTTCCCTAACCAAGGTAATGAAGGTGGGTTTGAAGCTGATCCAGGAAATGACCACCCAATCCCTATGGATGGTCACCAGGCTGAAGGCTTAGGAGATGGTTCTGACTCCGAGCCTGAAGTAGAGAATCTACCCCCGATGGCTCTTATTCCAAATCCTAACCCTCGTCGGGCTTTTCAAGGCCCGACGCCCCCGTGGGTGGAAAGCTTGGAAACATGGAGCCAAGGACAGGATCAACCCATGCGATTTAATGGAGACTGAAGCTCTTATGACCTGAGTGATGGGGGCTCAGCAGACAGAGTCTTGCCAATCCTGGTCCGCAGAGTGGCCCGAAATGAGATTCAAGGCCGGACAACCCTACATCAAATCACGGAAGTTGTCACCAACGCGAGAATGCATACCCTCCATACCATTCGCCTGGAAGATGCTCGTGAGAGATCTGAGAGAGACCATGAAGCCCTACTTCAAGCACTGGCTGAATCACGAGCCGAAGTCATAGAACTCCGAGTATGCCAGAGGGTGTACGAAAGACACCTACTTGATGTGGAACGTCAACTGGCTGAACTAAGGGTTCGCCAGAGGGATGACCGTCACCAGTAGTAGATGCCTTACTTTCTTTCCCTGTTGAAAGGAATCGTTTTTCCTATCTATGTCCTATGTGGCATTTTTCTATGAAACTATCTTGTACTGTAAGTACTTTTAGTTAGGTCTTTATGCTTTCAAGGACTTTCTACTATGGATATGATGTAAGACCTTCTACAAGGTCAATTTTTCCCGAACTTTTGCGTCATGAATATCAAAGATATTGACAGTCGGCTAACTTCTGTGTCATTCTCAAATACTTTCATCTTGCTATCATGGGAGTCTATTTGAAACCCACCCGAGTCAAGTTATTGAACTAGGGTAATTTAGCTCAGGGATCATTCCCAATTCTTTTTCAAGGTTTGGATCATATTATTTACCAACCGATGGTACCCTGTTTTAAACGTCAAGCGTCTTAAGGCTATTATACGAACTTACTTCGACTCTTTACTAGGACTGCATCATAAGGATGTAGGTCAAACCTTCGTGAACATACTTCCAATCCGTACTAGGACTGCATCATAGGGATGTAGGTCAAACCTTCGAGAACATACTCTTACTCCTTACTTGATCGATCGAAGTACGTCTAGGGTCAACCAAAATCGCTCACAAAATCCTTATCTTTCGTGTTACAGAATCATGTCGTCATCCGGAAACAGTCAGCCAAGCGACTAAACCCCTGCATTTCCTATGAACACCGCTACTTTCCAAGCCGCAGTTACAGCTGCCGTGATGGCTTCCGTGACAGTTATCCTTGCAAACTGTAGCGCTATCAACACAAGCAATGCTGACGAAGGGGTTGAAAATCCCGATCGTGGTATCAATCCAGGAAGTCATCAAATGATAACAGTTGCAGACTCGCAAAACCAAAAAATAGAGAACAGGAAACGAAAGTGCCAAGCCCAGAAGGAATGCAAGCGATCCCAAAGACTTGCCATGCAACAGCAACAAGTGGCAAGCTCTTCCATCCCAGTACCGAGCAGACCATACGAGGGAAAACTTCCGAAGTGTGATAAGTGTAGTTTTCATCATCATGGGGCTTGCCATGAAATGCAATGTTGCAATTTCCTAAAAATAGGGAACCATGCTCGTATCTGTGAAGCACCGGAACGACCCATCACTCAAGCTCCTGGCATCAGAGTCAACAAGGCTTGCGATGGTGGTGTTAAAACTAGACCCTATGAAAGGAAAGTTTCAAAGTGGATGAACAAGGAGAACACTCGTGCTCACATAACTCTAACTCAATACATCTCTTCCACCACCAATGTTGGTGCTATCTAGATATATCACCAATGCGGTGAAATTGGACACCTCAAGAAGGATTGCCCGATAACGAAGAACTCTGGCGCAGACGGAAGGATACTAAGGATCGCAGCTACAGGAGAGACTACGTCAGACCCACGTTAAAGTATCTAAGACGTTCGTTGTAACAGACTCATAAACTTTTTAAAATTAGTGCAACTTGAGTCTTATCTTTTGCGAGATCCCATCAGTGAAGGGATGCTCATGCTGCGTATACTTGTCTTTTGAAGTATGCCTAGTTCGCAACAATAGTCTAGTAGTGAATCTATAGTACTGTATCTCTGTTAAAAGTTGCACTGTTGGTTTTTGTCTGTAACGCCTTTATGATCAAGTCTAATGTCTTTATTCCCAAGTGAGTCCGATATTATCATACAACAAGATTCAATTCGATTCGCAATACCAGTTCCGTACGTACATCTCTTTCTCTGAAATTGCCTTTCCAACGAAGCCGTCATTTCAGAGCTCCGAAGTACTCATGCGTAGAGTACCTCATATTTTTTATCCTTTCCGATGGAACTTCAACAAACCTCCCCGAAGTACCACTCGTACAGTACATCAAGTTCAATACAAGGACTCTTACGGTTAATCTATCAATGAAGAATGTATACACAAGGGTGGTATATAATCAAGGTTCTACAGATTTAGAATTAATGATTCCCCTTTAACGTCTTTTCATCGTTAGGATGTGAGCTTAAAGAAGAATCATTTATTCGACTATCTTTTCAATCTTAATTATATACGACTCGTATACACGAGATTATGATCGATGAACCATGTCAGAATTCTAATATGAACTTCCGGACGGAGATTGCCCAAGACTACGATTAATCGCATCGTCATGTGAACAAACTTAGAACCCAATACGACTCCTGCAACCAAATCGCCCTATAGTCTAAACACCTACAGAGATACAAGAACAGTTCGGACAACTTATTGAACTACTCGGCAAAAGAATAGGAAGACCAAGCTCCTCGCCCTGGAGAACTCCGATCTTATTCTTCAGAAAGGTGGACGAAGAGTATCATAAATACATCGGCTATCGGAGACCTCGTCAAGATTTCAATTGGAAATCATTATCTCTGCCTCGCATGAATGTGTGGGCTAAGCAAACACGAGGAACAAGCTACCTTTAAGAAATGGACCTGAAATCCGAATATCACCAGTTTCGAGTGTTAATGAAGGTTGTCTTGAATGCGACCTTCCGAACTCGATGCAGACACTACGAGTCCGTAGTGTAGTGATACCCCTCAGATAGGACCAATACGCTCGTAGTATTCAGGAACTTAATGAATAGAGTACGCAATTCTTACTTAGATCAGTTCGTCATTGTCTTTGTAAATGACTTACTTTTCTACTCTCGTAGTAAGAATGAAATCATAAAGAGCACTTACAAAAAACCATGGAAACAATGCGATCAGGGAAGCTTTGCGCGAAGTTCTCTAAATACGAGTTTTGGAATTAAAGATTCAAATTCCTAAGACACACTATTAGTGATGTGGAAATTCTTGAGGACCCTTTCAATTTATCAAAACCGTTGAGAATTTGTCAGCGCCAAAGGCGCCGACGGGAATTCGCCAAATTCTAGGTCTTGCAGACCTACTATCGTAGTTCATTTTGAACTCCTCGCAAATTATGGATCCTCTTACGACTTTGACCCAGAAGGGAGTGTCCCTTGACTGGGAAGAGGAACAAGAGGGAGAAACCCTTGGAACTCTAGGTGAGAGACCAAATTCTTTTGGAATTCTCACTCTGAGGAGGCTAAATACGCTTCGTAAAGCATAGAAAGTTAAATTCAAGATAGTTAGGACCTCCGAGATTCTTGCCATAATCGGCCCTATATCTCACAAACTCAATCTACCCCGCGAGCTAAGAAATGTACATTCTACCCTTCACGTCTCGAACTTGCAAAAAGTATCGATCCAACAAGACTCTTGAAATCCCACTCGAAGAGATCGAGTTCCAGAAGAGCCTCACCTGCATGGAAGAACCATAGTGACCATGGACCGAGAAGTCATGTGAACGATTCATAGTCATTTCCCTTTAGCGAAGGTTCGTTGGAATGCCAACCAAGGACCCGAATTCACTTGGGATCGCGAGAATCAATCGTTTAGGAAGTATCCTCAATTTTTGGCTCGATTATTCATGCTTACTTCCTTTACCTAAATTCTAATTTCGGGACGAAATTCCTTCTAACGGGGGGATGATGTGTCAACCTAAAATTTCTATTCTGGACAACCCTTCACTTCAATAGAAGTCAGAACAGTTTCTACAAACTTTCAAGCTTTTTGGAATAAGTTTGAGTATGTTAGGATTAACCTTTTAGGAGATATCAGGAGAGAGGATGCCCTAGGGTTTATTGTGCAACAATAAAGTTCCAAAAACTTTAAGATTTTGGAGTTTACGGCCCAAATGGTATTTGGACCGTAAACCCTAGTGGTATATATATGGCACTTAGCCATTTAAATCACTTTTTCACCATTTCAAAGTTAGAACTCAAAACCTCTCAAGTAGCATCCGACTTTTCCTTCTAGATCTTCAACCTAGTAAGTGTTTTAACACACTTCCATCCGTAAAAATGTTCCAAAAGGTTAGATCTTCAAGTTTCACCAAGAACACACACTAGTGTTCTTCGCCTTTTGATACCATTTCAAGCCTTTATCCTGTAAGTACTTCTATCCTACAGTATCTTAAGGCTTTTTATACTTCCATATATCAAGAAAACACCCAAGAAAGTGAAGATTAAAGGTGTTTACGGTCCAAGATGTTCTTGGACCGTAAACCCTAAAAAGTGTGCCAAAGTGGCCCTAGTCCCTTCTCAAGCTTTGGAAACTAGTTTAGACCCCTTCCTTGATGTGTTTAGGACTTGGAAACATCAAAAGACCTTAGATCATATGTGTTTACGACCATAAACACATGGAATAGTGGTCCATGGGCCGTAAACTACATATAGGAGTGATTTGATGCCACAAACACTTCCATAGATTTATGCTTCAAGTAGAATTGCTTCTAAGGACTTTTAAGGCTTCAAAACTCAAAGTGGTCAAAGAAGCATGAGTTTACGGTCATAAACTGATGCGTTTACGACCGTGAACTCAATGAGTTATGGTCATAAAACCGTAAACTCATGTAGAGGGTCCTCTTGAACCCTAAACTCAATAGCCAAGTCCTACAACCCTTAGATACAATCCTTAGGACTTATAGCACTTAGATCAAGTGTTTTACATGTCTTAGGATGTCTAATCTTGGTTAATTAGTTGTTTAAATGACTAACTAAATACATATATGTATTATTATATGTTGATTAGGATCCTTGTGTGTGCTCAAGTCTTCACTTGACACTTAGCATCCTATTCAGTCCGTTCATCCCAATCACTTGCTACAGGTGAGTTCATACCCCCTTAATCAATATTTTAAATGTTTTTAAATGCTTTTATGGGGGGGATACAAGTTGAATCATGCTAGTTATTATATCAATCACATGTGATTAATAACTAACATACAAATGGATTTACTACACTTTTAGGTGTTTTACCAAACAGATTACTTCAAATGGCTTTCTAAAACAATTTTACTTGTTTAAAACTCTTTGTTTAACTGTCTTACATACTGAATGTTTCTTTTCAAACCCTGTTACAATTCTGTTTCAAAACAAAGGTTTTCCTTATACTTTAAACTATTCTTATCAAACAAACTGCTTTCAAATCATTTTACAAACTGACATCAAGTCATCCTTTCTTAGTTACTAAACGTTTCAATGGTTTTACAAAACTTCTTTTATACCTTTATATTGTCAATTACATGCCTATATATGTATAGTTATACAAGTAATGTTTAAAGGACTTAGGATGGCTAGTTCGCTTTATCTCCTTTTCCTCGTTGGGATGTGCCTTTAGGGCATCGGTTATCTGTCCGAAGGTCATCTAGATATTAGTGATATATTATGTATACATATTTAGACATAAAAGTTCTATCAGTCAATTCAATACCCTTGGGAAGCAAGGGTATACGTTCATGTTCATAAGTACAAGTCATATTACTAGTAAACTACAATAGGCGTAGTTTAGGAAGTTACTAATACTAATGCTAGAGCAAGGAATCATACAATGAGTCAGTTCATACATGAGTCTATACTTGCTAGATAGAGAGAGAATACACATTACAGCTAGTACACACAGTACATTTCAATACTTGCTAGATAGAGAGAGAACACACATTACATCTAATACACACAATACATTTCAATACTTGCTAGATAGAGAGAGAACACACATTAAAACTTGTACACGCAGAACATTACAATACATACAGGCTAGACAGAGGGAGAACGTACAATAAAGCTAGCACATTCATTACATATAGATTCATGCAATTATGTGAGCCACTAAACGGGGCATGGCACTTCCTGCCATGGTCGTTTTTGTATCTAGAATCTCCTTAATTGGGGAGCGTATGAGTTTGCATATAGATCTATATTAGATTGACTATCCTACACCTTGTTGCTCGCTACAGTGGGACTTGCAATTCCACGGGTGCCAAATGTCATTTTTCTCCGACATTGTACATTGTCGTGATCTATAGTTGGTAGCAGGATACAGGCCGATCACATGGTACTTTAAATTACAATTGGTTTAAGGTAGTTAGTACAGCAGTAGTTACTTATTACAATACTACAGTACTATAATATTTTCCCATTACATTCACCTCGTGAACATTCACACGATGCACGGTAATGTAAAATCTATGTTTTTGGTTGATGATAGTCGGATTTGGGAAAACACACACTCTTACAAGATAGACACACAGATACTAGATGCCTTGGTAGAAGGCTACTTTTAGTAGGAAACATAGGGTTTTCTAGGAGGTTTAACACTTTTACATACTTACACTTCACATACTTAAAAATTCAGACACTAAAATACTTATGATCTCAATAGCTTTAAAGCTGATATTCTCTTTCAAAAATAACTTGTATCCTCAGGTCAACAGTAGACAGGTACCGATGCAAGGTTTAGAGAAGATGGAGCTCGTTCAAGACTCATCTTTCATTTCGATTTATACTTTAGTGTCTATTAAACATGTCAGAACACACTTGTATTAAAATTATATTATTAATGAAATGGATGATGTTGTTGCTTCTTTACTACTGTTCATTGTTGTGATACTGTACATGACGTCCTCCGCCCCAGAACGTTGTCGCCGTTCTATGGTTTTGGGGTGTGACAGATCTGAACAATGTAGCTGACAAGAAGTTGTTCATTGATTTGCTGAGGTGGTATATCCAGATTCGGCAAACACTTTTTCCAATAATTCATTGACTGTTCAAGGTGATAAAGACAGTGAAGCCAAGACAGAAGAAATAATCTCTCGCCTCATTTGATGCAAAGGGGGAGATTGTTGGGATTATTATGTTGCGTTATGGGCTAGGTCCTTAGCCCAATTTTGATTGCCGGTATTGGGCCTGTCCAACCGTGCAGGTTTTGTTCTAGGGTTTAGTATATAAGTTTCATGCATGCAGTCTTTGTAGTTAACACTTTAATTATTTTTCTCATTGAGTTTTGTAAAACCCTAGCTTGCCTCTACAGTGGAAGTTCTTTATCGAGCTTTGCTGAGGCGTGACTTTCTTGGAATCATAAGCACATATTTGATTCTATTCTGTGTTCTTATTCTTATTGTGTTTGTCTTGTTTGATTTTCATATTCTTACCTGTGAAAGAACTAATCGATCTAGAGTTTAATTATCTTCGGGTTTCTTAGTTAATTTTTCCAAACATCTAAACGAGTCAAAACACCATCAAAGCAAACCGCCACCCGACACGGTGGTCGGTGGCGGTAGGAGGCAGCAGCCACCACCCTACGGTGGTGGTTTGGGTTTCTTTTCATTATACTTTAGGTAATTACAATTTACAATGCCTTAACTAAGAATAAACACACACACACTAACTACATCAACACACACACATGGTGGCTTATGGTGGCAGCCACCACCTCATGGTGGTGGTGGTGGTGGCTGTTCTTGTGATTACGGCCAAATACAATGCCACCAACTTCAAAACTCACGGATCCAAGGATTTTCTCACACAGCCACCACCTCACGGTGTCCTGTGGTGGCAGAAAACGGTTTCAGGGTAACAACCACCATGGTCGGCGGCCATGGTGGGTTTTTCTCTCGATCTCCGGCTAATCTGTCACACTTACACACAACAAATATAATCAGGACAACAACACACGATAACTCGGACAAATCTCCACCTGATGGCGTGTGATAGGCGAAGCTCGCAGTTCCCACATCCGTCTTTGGCGGCTCCAATGGCGCATCAACGTCTCTGGCAGCAGTGACATACTTCGTCATCACAGGCAAGGGAACGTTGGCGAGGTGACGGTGGGTTAAGGCAGCAACCCCGAAGCGAACAACAACAACATCCACAAATGAGTTTCCCGATCTCTTTGTGCCTCTCCGTCTTCGCCGACGACGAAATAGGGTAGCTGATCGGGTGGTCCTTTGGTGGTGGCGATGAGCTGACGGCTGAGAGAGAGAGAGAGAGCCAAAGGGTTTGCAGCTAAAAGAGGAAGAGGGAGTGGGGGTGCGGCCGACCTTTTGATAGGGTTAGGGTTTGGCAACCGTTAAATACCCACTACATTTTAAATGTTCACCATAATGACCAAAATGGTCCCTCCAGCTCCTATTCATTTCAAAATATATCCATATTTTACCTTTTTAACCTTGTCTTTTAAAACCCTTTACAAATCAAGTCCAATACTTATCAAATTGCCCCTTAGCCTCCAAAATCTTTTCAAAATAAATTCCAAAATTCCTTTTTAACCCCCGAATAATCAGATTTATAACATTTGGCTTCCCAAAACCAACATACCACTATTAATATAGATTTAGGGCAATTATTTGTTTATTAAAATTTTATCTATTTATTTATTAATTAAACTGGATGTTACATGATTATGGTTAGGATCTCGGGTTAACGGCCGTGAACGAGTTTTGAGGTTGTGACTCTTTGCGGCTGTGAACGGTTTGCAGCCCTTGAAGATTTGAAGATGATCTTGATGTTCTTGGTGAAAATATGAAGATTTGAAGGTTTGAACTTGATGATATGAATGTCCTTGGGAGACCCTTGGGAGCACTTGAGAGAGTTTTTGGGTGACAAAGATGAAAAATGAGAAATCTCTCCGAGAAAAAACTTTAAACCGGTTGGGTTTACGGTCAGAGATTGGTTCTCGGTTGTAAACAGGTTTACCGCCCAGGGTTTACGGCCGTAAACACAAGGCTGGACGGGATTTTGCTAATTTTTGAAGGAAAACTCAGTTTTTCATGCGCTTTTGGTTCCGACTCTTATATATATATTTTATTTATATAATTTAAATGATTTATAACCCACAAGAATTTAGCGGAACAAATAAAATTCAAAATTTTATTTAACGGGATTTGACTTTCGTTGACTAATAAGATTCGGGTTGCACAATCCACACAACATAATGGGGGATATACTATTCGCTCAATGTACCAAGGAATATGCATAAGAGGGTTCAACGAACTAAGCAACATAGGAAGGCAAGACGTAGCAGTGGATCGGGTTTTAGCCGACATGTCCTAAATTAGCTTGTCCTTGTTTCTGAATTGTTCTAAAATTTACATGTGTGGTTTTAGGGTTATTTAGTTTTTGTATCAGTATGTTAAGGGTAGAGGATAAGTAATTTTATGTTATATATGTGTGGAATTTGCTAAGTTTTGTGGTTACTCTTTTCCTTAAAACCAATGTTTCAGGACCGTAAGATAGCAAAGATGGCAATGTGTGATAGTATACAATGAGGATGAGGATTTTAAGATATATTTTTTACATATGTTTTTGAGAGATTTAGGTATTATAATTATATTTTAATTGGATATTATATTGAATAATTTTAAGGATTTTTCTGAAAACTAAAATATGGTAAAGTGATGGTTTTAATTAATTAAAGATTTTTTTAAAAGTTCAAATTTACCCTAATTTTTCCTAATTTTTGGGACGTTACATCCATCCTAAACCATTAAGTCCATGATGATTAAGACCTTCTAGGTTTAAATCATAACATATCCAGTTTTGCTTAGGACCTGTCCAAGCAAAATATGGATCATTTACACAAACACAAACACACCATCGTGATAGTCTGGTGGTGGTGTATTATTCACTTGAACAAATAAGAAGAAAAAGAATGTTTAAGCTTCCATAAGTGAGTGATGATTCACATCAGCCCCTCCTTGCCTTCCCCATCACACTCGTTCGAGCTTGCTTCTTCTTTGCCTTCACTTGATCAAGCTCTTTTTTTTCTCTTCCCTATTGCGATCACAGCCCTCTTTCTTTCAATACTTGCTCATTTTTTCTCTCCATCTTCAACCCTTTTTGTGCTGGCCCCATGCAACAAGAAAGAAGTTGATATTTTTTGTCTTGTTCTCTTATTTTCGTTCAAAATATGTTTTTAGTGTTGATCCTTTCGGTCCCACATTTAAATCTATTCTATCCATTTAATTAGTTAAATTATCTTTTTCATTTTTAAAATAATATAATCAAAAATAAAGAAATATTGACATATCGAAGAAACTAGATGTTACACAGACCCATAAAATATGGATTTCGTGCGTCGTTATGTTCTTGAATGAGTAATTGTGTTTTCGTGTGTGTGCGTGTGTATTTGTATGTATATTTTGTAGAACAAACTAAGATAATTCGGAATGTGTGTGTATTTATAAGTATGTCTTCAAAATTTTGCATGTCTTCAATGTGTTTTGAAGAGAAAACTCATATAATATGGATTGTGTGTTAGAGGTGGGAAGTTGTTTTCATAATACATATATAAATTACTAGGTTAAAACCCATGGGAACCACGGGTAAAATATTTATAAAACATTTAAATTATTTATAAGATTTTTTTAAAAAACTTTCTTTGTTTACTCTCACTCTACTTACACCAAATGATTTGATTTTTTCATCTCATTCCTACTTTATTGCTAAATAACTTAGACCCAATCTGAAACTAAGATTTAGTTAAACCTTAAACAAAAACCAGGATTGAAGGTGTTTGGTGTTGGAACTTTATTGTTGTTTCAGATTTTTCAAAATATGCTTTGTTTCAGATTTTTTTTTATTGGATTATACATTGTTTCAGATATTAGTGTTGGAAAATAATGTTTTTTTTTTATTTCCATATTATGTTTTATTTCAGATTATCAATTTTTTTAGCCCATGCCTTGTTATCAAAAATTTCAAATTACCAGATTGTTATTTTAACATCTAATGGTGGTGAAGCTATGGCGGTAGTAATATCAAATTGAAAGTAAACGTTCTCACTTGTTTATAACATAATGTTTTTTAAAATAAATCAAAGTAGAATGCTATTATTTGTAAAAAATCATCTCCATAATGTTTTTTAAAATAAATCAAAGATAGTAATATCAAACTAAGAGTAAAATGCCATCTTTATAATGTTGTTTAAAATAAATCAAAGTATTACAAATACCAACCACATATACCATACACGCATAACATACCATAACATATCCGATCACAGAACAGCCATGGACTTCGGGTCTACTGTGGGACTGGTACGCCGCACCGGCCAACAGCCCACCTAGTCCACCCTCTGAGTCTAGCCATAACCTCGAGTCTGCAGTGTGATTGGTCCGCCCGCACTGAGCCTACAATCCACCTGGTCCACTCTCCGAATCTATCCACATACATCGAGTCTGTAGTGTGATTGGTCCGCCCGCTCCGGGCCTTCAATCCACCTAATCCGCTCTCTGAGTCTACAGTATGACTGGTCCACCCGCACCGGGCCTTCAGTCAGCCTGGTCCACTCTCCGAGCCTCGGCACGTCTGGTCCACCCTCTTGGGGCCTACAGCTTATCCGGACCGCTCGCTGGGCCTTCGGGTCAACCGGTCCGCCATGGGTATCTTGGCGTACAGCACAAAGCAGGACCCGCCTCAACCCAACTCCAGTCCAAACAACCATGTGCACATAAACATACAATCATATATCAATTCACAGTCAACAAGCTGATCAAACAGATCACATAACATATCATCATCCTAACCAGGATACCGACCTAACCGGTCACTAGCATAGCATCACTCTACATCTCAGAACACCGATCTCAATCAAGTCTCTAACATATACCATCCTACCTACCAGGATGCAAACATATCAAGGCAATAACATAACAACAATACCCGGATCTCAATCCGATAAGGGCCGGCCTTGGTGCCTTAGACCCTGTTGATATAGTGAGGATAACTCACCGCGAAACTGTCGGCTGAAAGAATAAGATCCCGCTGCTCCAATCTCCGACACGAACTCCTCCACTGAACAACACCTAAGCACTAAACTCAATAAATACCCATAATTACCAAAATACCCCTGGAAGACAACTGGTCAACCCTTGGTCAAAGTCAAAGTCAACCCCTGACTGACTCTACTCGTCGAGTCAACCCGATGACTCGCCGAGTCCCCAAGCTCAGAACTTCCCACAATCCGCGATCTAACTCGCCGAGTCACCCTGAGACTCGCCGAGTTCAACAATTCTGAGTCCACTCGCACACAACTCACCGAGTCATCCCTTGATTCACTGATTCTCGACTCAACCAGAAAATATTGGGACTCTTCGACAAGCCTCGCCGAGTCCAAGAACAGACTCGCCGAGTTTAAGGCTATCTTCAACCTACTCGCCGAGTTGTTCTTACAACTCGTCGAGTTCCAGGCCATCTTCATCCAACTCGCCGAGTTGATCTTCTAACTCGTCGAGTTCCAGCTCATCTTCAAGCCACTCGTCGAGTCTACCCATGTGACTCGCCGAGTACCACCGGTCTGAATCCATACAGAAGCATTCCAGGCCATGCAATTGATCCAAAACATAGATCTAGCCTCCTACCACCCATCCATCACGTAAAGTGGCAAACTTTACGTGAATACAAAGAGATCTAGGCCTTTTACACTTTAGGGCTAGGGTTTGGGACATGATGGCTTCACTAAACACTCAAACACAGAGACTTTAATGCACTGTATACCTTCTCCATTCCAGATCTGAGGTAGCAACCTCAGATCTAACCTCCAAACTCCAAAACATACCAAGATGAGCTCCCATAAACCCCAAAATGATGAATCTATAAGATTAACAGCCCAAGGACGAGACAGTACCTCAAAAGAACACCCCCACAACAATGAAACTCAAATCCAAGCAAAGCCCCTTACTCCAAGCCTCCTACCCTTCAAGATTTCCTCAACAATTGCTTCTCCAAGCTTCCAAATGCAACTTGATCCACTCACACATGAAGGTTAGGGTTTCTGGACTTGAGGATGAGTAAGGAGGCTGGGGGAATGGATGTTATGTTCTTTATATAGGGCTCAACCCTGAGAATTAGGGTTTTCTCCACTCAGCGCCTACTCGCCGAGTCCAATACACTGACTCGCCGAGTCGGCCACTTAACACGCGACCAAGTCGCGACTCTACTCGCCGAGTCCACCCATGGACTCACCGAGTCTCTCTTTCCCATATTACGCTTTTAGCCCTTCAACTTTACTCTTGCTATTCCGGGATGTTACATTTCTCCCCCACTTACATTAGGCTTCGTCCTCGAAGCCTGCAACAACTCAACTCGTAGAAATACTCCTGTCATGTACCACCTGGCATTAACCGAACCAGGTTCCTCAAAACACAACCATAGAACCAGAAACTCGTCTTCTCCTTCCTTACGGTGTCCTGACCACCGTCTTGAGCCGGCCACCGGCTTTATTCTCTGATAACTCCACTTAACAACTGAGTACTACTCAAGATGCAGCACTGCTCCAATTCATAACCATCACTCGACCCATATGAGCTAGACAATAATTATGCACCACCGGATTCCCGATCCGAGTCCAACTCCAATCATTCTGCTGACAGAAAGGCACACTTTTCAAAGAAACTCCCATGAGTTCTCCTCTTGCAATCACATACACATGTTGAACTAGCTCTAGCACCCTTAGGTTGGGAAAACCCAATACACTGATAACATCTTCAAACATCCCCCAGGACGAACCATTACTACATACACAATTCCCTGATCAGAATCACACCGAGAGCCCAAGACTCCTTCCCTGCATCCCTTCCGAGCCTCCTGGCTCTACACCCGCAGAATTCCTTCCGCGACCACAGCAGACATCCCAAACCGGATGTGCTTCCATTCCACTGCCGCAAACACGCTACTCAAAACCATACTCGGATCACTCTAATCATAACTCTGCTCTGCCGCTTTCACTTCCGTGAACTTGCACTCCCTCTCGGAGTTACACTCCTCTCTCTTTCCTTACCAAGGAAAACCACTTGGCTGCCTTGACACTACCACAAGTGCCACGGCGCTCGCCCAATGCTTCACCACTTCCTTCATAGCGTAACCGCTATCCATCCAACACACATGCTCTGACTCTGCTCGCGAGGACTCTCGAGTCCATGCACCATCTCCACCAATCAAGATAAATACCCGGGACCAGACCTTCTAAAGCTAACACATCGCAACATACTCCATCCATTTCCTCGAACCGCTCTATCAATACCTGCAGAGTCTTCAGCATGACTGGACCGCCTTCACAGGCCTTCAGCCAATCTGGACCACTCTCAGAACCTTTAGCCAATCTGGACCGCCCTCCAGTGCCTTCAGTCTGGCTGGACCGTTCTCCGAGCCTTCGGCCTGACTGGTACGCCTACCAGCCTTCAGTCTATCCGGACCGCTCAACTAACATCCATCATTCCGATCTATCTCTCTGGGAAATCCTCCCATGTATATTGTTCTAGCCCTCTAGGGGTTCCGAACTCTATCTCCATCATACATACTCGATCCCGGCCTGATCCCCAGGCCCTCCATAATCAAATGCCCTAGGTCTCTATCCCGAATCCGCAACCAAACGCTTCCAAATTGTAAGTCCGCTTACCCTAGCTTGTTCTAAACATTACTAGCTGTAATTATAGCCCAAAAACCATCCAAGAAGGCATGGGATAAGGAGTTTACGGTCCAGGAACACTCTAGGGCCGTAAACCCCTAAAATGGTGCCAAACTTGCCATTAAATTTACCCTTAAGCTTGGAAACTAATAGGGGATCTAGCCTATGAGTGTTTAAACATCAAAAACTCAATGATTTAGGGCATAAAAGTGAGTTTACGGCCCAAGCACATGCTTAGGCCGTAAACCCCTCAAAACCTTGTCTAAATGCCTCCAAAACACTCCCAAACCACAGTAGGGCTTAACACATAAATTATGGGCTTATTCCTTTGGGTTTAGATCACTTAAACACATCAAAATGAAGGATAAAAATGAGTTTACGGCCCAGGTCTATACCAAGGCCGTAAACTCCCCAAAACATGCCCAAAATGTGGTTTTTGCCCCCCAAATGACCTTAGACTATTTCTATAAAATGCTAGGAAGGATTTAAGGACTTAAACACATGAAATGGAGGGGTAAAAAGGAGTTTACGAACCAAGCAAGTGTCTAGGCCGTAAACTCCCCAAAACACATGCAAATGTGAGATTTAATCCCCCAAAATAGCATCACACTTCATTAGAAATTGCTAGAAAGGTAATAGGGGCTTGAAACTTCACAAAACACTAAGGGTGAGAGTTTACGGCCATAAACTCCCTTAGGAGTGTCCCTAGGCCGTAAACTCCAAGTTAGTGCCCTTAGAAGCCTCAAACCCACTCATGCCTTTTATGAAAAGTACTTAGAAAAGTCCCATGAACAAGCTAGAAGCCTCAAAACACCCTAGAACCCATCACCATGAGTTTACGGCCATAAACTCATGGTGAGATGTCCCTGGGCCATAAACACAACTTGGGGAGTGTACTCTTGGATAGTAAGCTCCATTCCTTAGCCATACACACCCTTAAACGTTACCCGGGACACCCAAACACTTAGCCAAAGTGTTATCCGCTCCTGTGAGCGCATATATGTGTTTAATTAGTATTATATATGCTAATTGTATGTGAACATATGTTACCATATGTTAAATAGGTCATTGTGTGTGTCCGAGTCCTTGCGTGACACCGAACGCCCAAACGGCACCTTCGTCGGACCTACTTACACCAGGTGAGTTCATACCCCCTGAATGAACCTTTTAAGTGTTTTAACATGTTTTATAGGGGGGAATACAAGTTAAACATGCCAGTTATCATATCAATCACATGTGATTGATAACCCGCATGTACAAGATTTTACGACACTGTACACTGTTTTACCGAGTAGGACACTATAATGGTTTTCAAAAAAGTTTTCATTTGTTTCAAAACTCTTACTTGTACTGTTTTATCTAAATTCATTCTAAAATGGTTTATGAAGGATTTTCCAAAGGCTTTCAAACATGTTTTTACAAAAGAATACAAATTGTGATTTCCCGAGTATAAAGGTTTTCATCAAAATTCACTTTCACGACGTATACTTTTACTTGCTTGTTACTGCTGCTTCACTTTTACTTATTTTGTACTCCTCCTCGATAACGCTTTCACTTCGCGATACGCTTATATCGGATTTTGTCTCTATACCGCTTATACTTGTAGCCTCTTATACTTGATAGACGCTCTTACTTCACTTATTGTTGTCTCTGTTTCGTGATACACTTATACTTGGTACACTTATACTTCATGATTCGATTATCCCACTCTGTACGCTTATACTTCACGACTCGGATATTTCACTGTACGCTTATACTTCACGACTCGGATAGTTCAATGTACACTTATACTTCACAAGTCGGTTATTCCACACTATAAACTTATACTTCACTGTATGCTTCCACTTGATACACACTCAAGCGTAGTTAGATGTATGTCTGTGCTTATATAGATACATATAAATAATGATTGAAGGACTTAGGAAAGCTTGTCCGCCCTATTTCCTTTTCTTCGTTGAGATGTGGTCTGGTGGGATCGGATGTCTATCCGAAAGTCGTTTGATTTATTAGTTATATACTATGTACACAAGCATAGACATATGGGTTACTTCAGTCAATTCAGTTATGAGTCTCTACCTCTAGTTCAACACTTACATTAGAAACCCACTAGTTGGAAGTCTCTACTCACTATTTGGGATGCATCTTCAGGACACGGCCTTCTCCGTCGTCTAGTTGGTAACCAGAGTCTCCTGTAGGGAGAGCGGACATTGTGTGTATAGATCTATACGGGATTGACACCCCCGCACCCTGACTGCTAGCTACAGTCCACGGCTCACCAAGCCAAGGGGTGACAAATGTCACATTATATAGACGCTTGTAGGGCGTCTGGAACTCTAGTGTCGGTTAGTATGGTTACGAGTATCCCGGGTTACCTTATAATTCATTGGCTTTAAGGTAACAGTATTTCGCCAGCTATTTACACTGTATGATGGTAATTCATTTTCAGAGTCACACTGTTCTGACCTTACAAGACGTATCTTTCATTTGATACTGTCTGGGGTCTGTCGCCTCTGTTTTGACCTTACAAGACGTATCTTTCATTTGATACTATCTGGGGTCTGTCTCCTCTGTTTTGACCTTACAAGACGTATCCTTCCTTTGATATTGTCTGGGGTCTGTATTCACTGTATTCACAGAATTCACTGTATTCACTGTGTTCACTGTTTTAGACCTCGCTAGACGTATCTTTCATTTGATATTGTCTGCGGCCTGTATTCATTGTTTTGGACCTTACTAGTTGTACCTTTCATTTGGTACCTTCTGGGGTCTGCGTCTTCACTTGTTAGACTGAACCAGGCGTGTCGTTCGTTTGATACTTTCCTGGAGTCTATGGTTCCTTGCCTTAGTCAGCAGTCCTCACTGCTAAGGCATATGATATTCCCTGATGCCGTTTGCTTTCCTCAATAATCAAATTCAGTATTATGATAATGATATCAACTTAGGGAAAACTACTTTTACCACACACAACTGACCAGTCTTGGTAGAAAGCTGCTTTTATTAAAGAAAATATAGGATTTTTTGGAAAGGACTCTAATACACTGAAATCTCTTAAACTACTACTTTCAATAAAGTTATTTGAATGAAAATGTCACTAAATTCTTATGAACTCACCAACATTTGCAAAAATGCTGATACTCGCTTTTCAAATAACTTGTATTCTCAGGTTAGCATTAGACAGGTACATCCCAGGAGCAGTTGACAAAGATAGCTTATTACCTTTCTGTACTTATTATATTTGTCTGTATTACTTTGATGTATTGTAATGTAACCATGTAAAAATTATTACTATTAACGCAATGTTTTGTTGTACTTCGATTACTATATGCATGTGTTGTGATACTTGACAGGACGTCATCCACCCCAGAATGTTTCCGCCGTTCTGGTTTTGGGGTGTGACAGGATCCACTCCCAGCATGCCTCGGAATCTCCATACTGAAAAACACCACAAAAGCTCAGACACTTCCCACTATCCTGGGAACCACCTCTCTCAACCCAACCCTAGAGGTCATGGTTTCCCTAATACGCGTATGGGTCCTGTGCTTTCAGTAGTACGGGCCCATACTACCTTCCACACCTACCCATATTTGTATCAAGTACTACCACAACACCCTAGAGAAAACATGCATAACAACTCTCAACCCTCACCACAAGAGGAACACTGATAATCTCCCACAAGGGAACCCTAAGCTACAGGCATCACAAATCAGGAAACATTATCATGAAATCCTGAAGATCCCTAGCCTAACACTAGCATGCTGTTCTATCAAAGCTCAAAAACAAATATCATGTATGGTATTTTGGGGGTTACTTACTGGCTCCGGCTGATCGTACCTCCGCATCCTCCTTTACTCATTTTGAAAACCATTTTAAATTCTCTTTTGAAAACTCTCCTCGATTTGAGACTGGAGTCACACGAGTGTTCCTCCAATTCACTCAAACCAAGGCTCTGATACCAACTTGTAACGACCAAAAATTTCAACCAATTTAAAATTTTCGAAAACAACTCGATTCCATTAAAGTTATTACAAAAAGGTTTTCAATACAATTTACTTTAAGTATTCCCAAAATCTCATCACGACATAAACACGAGGAGCGGTACGATCACGCCTTCGCCTTGCCACGGTCTCCTGAAGAACCTGAAAAACATAAAACCACAACTTTAAGCCCGAAAGCTTAGTGAGATATCCCCAAAATACCAACCACATATACCATACACGCATAACATGCCATAACATATCCGATCACAGAACAGCCATGCACTTCGGGTCTACTGTGGGACTGGTCCGCCGCACCGGCCAACAGTCCACCTGGTCCACCCTCTGAGTCTAGCCATAACCTCGAGTCTGCAGTGTGATTGGTCCGCCCGCACCGGGCCTACAATCCACCTGGTCCACTCTCCAAATCTATCCACATACCTCGAGTCTGCAGTGTGATTGGTCCGCCCGCTCCGGGCCTTCAATCCACCTGGTCCTCTCTCTAAGTCTACTTTATGACTGGTCCGCCCGCACCGGGCCTTCAGTCGGCCTGGTCCACTCTCCGAGCCTCGGCACGTCTGGTCCGCCCTCTTGGGACCTACAGCTTATCCGGACCGCTTGCTGGGCCTTCGGGACAACCGGTTCGCCCTGGTATCTTGGCCTACAGCACAAAGCAGGACCCGCCTCAACCCAACTCCAGTCCAAACAACCATGTGCACATAAACATACAATCATATAGCAATTCACAGTCAACAAGCCGATCAAACAGATCACATAACATATCATCATCCTAACCAGGATACCAACCTAACCGGTCACTAGCATAGCATCACTCTACATCTCAGAACACCGATCTCAATCAGGTCTTTAACATATACCATCCTAGCTACCAGGATGCAAACATATCAAGGCAATTACATAACAACAATACCTGGATCTCAATCCGATAAGGGCGAGCCTTGGTGCCTTAGACCCTGTTGATATAGTGAAGATAACTCACCGCGAAACTGTCGGCTGAAAGAATAAGATCCCGCTACTCCAATCTCGGACACGAACTCCTCTACTGAACAACACCTAAGCACTGAACTCAATAAATACCCATAATTACCAAAATACCCCTGGAAGACAACTGGTCAACCCTTGGTCAAAGTCAAAGTCAACCCCTGACTGACTCTACTCGTCGAGTCAACCCGATGACTCGCCGAGTCCCCAAGCTCAGAACTTCCCACAATCCGCGATCTAACTCGCCGAGTCACCCCGAGACTCGTCGAGTTCAACAATTCTGAGTCCACTCGCACACAACTCACCGAGTCATCCCTTGATTCACTGATTCTCGACTCAACCAGAAAATATTGGGACTCTTCGACAAGCCTCGCCGAGTCCAAGAACAGACTCGCCGAGTTTAAGGCTATCTTCAACCTACTCGCCAAGTTGTTCTTACAACTCGTCGAGTTCCAGGCCATCTTCATCCAAGTCGCCGAGTTGTTCTTCCAACTCGTCGAGTTCTAGCTCATCTTCAAGCCACTCGTCGAGTCTACCCATGTGACTCGCCGAGTACCACCGGTCTGAATCCATACAGAAGCATTCCAGGCCATGCAATTGATCCAAAACATAGATCTAGCCTCCTACCACCCATCCATCACGTAAAGTGGCAAACTTTACGTGAATCCAAAGAGATCTAGGCCTTTTACACTTTAGGGCTAGGGTTTGGGACATGATGGCTTCACTAAACACTCTAACACAGAGACTTTAATGCACTCTAGACCTTCTCCATTCCAGATCTGAGGTAGCAACCTCAGATCTAACCTCTAAACTCCAAAACATAACAAGATGAGCTCCCATAAACCCCAAAATGATGAATCTATAAGATTAACAGCCCAAGGACGAGATAGTACCTCAAAAGAACACCCCCACAACAATGAAACTCGAATCCAAGCAAAGCCCCTTGCTCCAAGCCTCCTACCCTTCAAGATTTCCTCAACAATTGCTTCTCCAAGCTTCCAAATGCAACTTGATCCACTCACACACGAAGGTTAGGATTTCTGGACTTGAGGATGAGTAAGGAGGCTGGGGGAATGGATGTTATGTTCTTTATATAGGGCTCAACTCCGAGAATTAGGGTTTTCTCCACTCAGCACCTACTCGCCAAGTCCAATACACTGACTCGCCGAGTCGGCCACTTAACACGCGACGAAATCGCGACTCTACTCGCCGAGTCCACCCATGGACTCACCGAGTCTCTCTTTCCCATATTACGCTTTTAGCCCTTCAACTTTACTCTTGCTATTCCGGGATGTTACAAAACAAATATATATTTATTAATTATTAAAGTTATTATTATCAATTCTCAATAACTAAGTTAAAACTTAATTAAAATTATTTTTATATTTCTTATCCGTAGTGTCCACGGGTTATAACCTAGTCGTTTGATAAACCACTAAAATAACTTATAAAGAAGCTTATAAGTTAATTTTTAATAAACTTATCATATTTTATGAATAATCTTCCGTATAAACCAAAAACCAAGTCCTAAAAATTTAATATTTAATTATGTATCCAAACATGTGACAAACATTATATATCATAAAGATATTTATATAATCCAATTAGAATAAAAATATGTATAAAAAAAATGCTAAGACGTATATATTAGGATAATGTTGCAATAAGTAATACATAAAATTCCATGTCTGGTCCTTACAATATGTATGTTTAGTACAAAATGTTTTGGAGTTACACCATTAGTCCAAAATAAGAATTTCATTGTGTTTTTAGTCCCTCTATGAAATAAATTGAAATGACGGATTTTCCTTTAATATTGTTTCTTTTCCCATTATTTAATTTACTTTAAAATTTTCTTATTTTTCTTTTATTACATCAATAAAAAAACAAAAAGAAAATACTCTCTCTCTCTCTCTCTCTCTCTCTCTCTCTCTCTCTCTCTCTCTCTCTCTCTCTCTCTCTCTCTCTCTCTCTCTCTCTCTCTCTCTCTCTCTCTCTCTCTCTCTCTCTCTCTCTCTCTCTCTCTCTCAGACACACACAGTGACGAGCACCACTATTTGTTAGACCACAACTGATGAACACCACACCACCACTACATGTCAAATCTTCCATGGAAAACCCAAAAAAAACTCTCTTCATTAGTGACGAACACCACTGCTTGTCAGACCACCACTGCCAAACACCACACCACCACTACATGTCAAATCTTCTATGGAAAACCCAAAAAAACCCAACCTATTTTTCTCTTCTCCATCTCCAATCAGCATCTACGATACTAGAGGTGGTGGTCTCTCAGCAACCGGAAAACCGATCTAATCGCCTACGCACACTACCTTCGTCGAACTGAATTACAAGACTGTTGTGACTGGCCACCGTCACCACTTCTCCCTCACTCTCTCAATCCCAGATTTCCTCGGATCCTTTTAGATTCGTCTGTAACCCCACCGACGGCACCGTTTGTTGGAAGCTTGATGTGGTGTAGTGGGTAAAATGGTCGATGGCGGTGAAATCCGATGTTGATTGTAGGAGTTGCAACGAGTACCTTGTGGTGCTTTTAATGGAGGTGATGGACTTAGGGGTTTGATTCTGATGAGATAATGGGAGAGAGGACTATAAGTATAGGGAGTCTAGCGACCAGCAGAAAAGGTGGATCTAAAGTCACCGCCGGAGTTTGTTATCCTCTTCTACAGCCGATATGAAATTGCACGACATTGACCAAACATGCAATTTTTTATCAAATTGGACCGGTGGATCCAACATCCAATTTTTGACATACCATATGGACCATACTTGCAATTTTATCTAACTAATACTTGGTTTCCACAATGTAAAAAAGTAAAACATATTATGTCATCTCTTTCGTTTCATCCTACGTGTATATTGATTTTGGTTTTTGTCAATGAAATCGTCCGTAGATAAAATATGCCATATGCGTAGCAACCATTTAGTGTCATAATCAACTTAAATTAACGGATACGTGACCACTGTTATGACGTAAACGTTAATAGCAACGGATGGAGATTTTATTGGTTGGATAATGTTGACGGATAATAGATATACAAACTAAATCACTAGCATTTAATTCCAAAATTGACGTGCACTGGTCCACGTTCCACGGCACCTTTGATCAAAAGACCATGCTATCTCAAATGAAATTTTATTTCTTTCAAACCGGAACAAATTAAAGAACTTCATATTAGCCTATAGCCATCCAAGCATAGCATAGTATATATATAACATTGAATTCAATTGAGTTAAATTATGATATGTAAAACATCAATTATATATCTTTTTATAGCAAAGAACTCTTGAAATTTATAGGTAAAATAAAAAACCAATATTTTTTAACGAACATAACTTAAACGTTTTGTCCTTCAATTGAAAATTATATCCAATGATTTTGTGGAAAGCTTGATTGAGTTATTGCATTTTTTTTTTGTATTAATTTTTATTTAAAATTTAGTAGGATTTATTAAATAGTCATGACTTTAAGTTCTTACACACAATAAAGAAATAGAAGAGAAATTAGATCGGTTTAGTAAGCACATGATTAAAGAATAATACTAAATGAGATATAATAATTAGTTTGGAATATATGGATCAAAACTATATAGTTTGGAGGGTTCTATATATAAGATTAGATAGATAACAACTATATATATATATATATATATATATATATATATATATATATATATATATATATATATATATATATATATGGGTTCAATTGAGAAAATAAAAAGGTTGAGAATAGGGGAATCATTCTCAGCCACTCATTTATTCTAAGCATAAAAAGACACGGTAGCAAACTTGTAAATATGATAATAACCTTCAATCTCAAATACGCAACTGTAATCGTTCGTTCATCATCCAAATTTCTTTTCTAACTTTCGATAATCATCCAGATTTCTCCAATTAAACCATCATCAACATCATCCAGTGCTAATCAATCATCGATGTTCGTCAATAACATGTTTATTAACACAATTCAACAGTTAACAACAAAAATCCATGTTTGGTTCTTTTAATCCAACCTTCAATTCTGCTTGAATACGATCAGATCTTCAACATCTATGATTAATTATACTCCCAACATCATTAGATCAACATCATCAAAAGTCAACAAAAAATCCACTTCATATCATTCATTCAACATCGATTATCAAATAAAACTTCAAATTAGAGGTTAGAAAAATATTAAATCATTTTTTTTTTGAAAAATTCATATCATTCTCTATCAATCTACTATTTTGTAAAATTTAAATAGTTAAAGTATCATGTTTTTAACATTTTTAAAAAAATTAAATTGTATGCACTCCAACTGTTTGATGAAATGCATAAACTAAATTACCACGTTATATTCATATATGAATATGTTTCCTCACCTGAATCAATATATGATTATTAAAACAAAAAAAACAAATATGCAAGTCTATATGTTATTCATATGTGAATAACATATAAAAATTATATATATTTGTAAAAATACCTTGTAATATTCATATGTGAGTATATTGTGTAATATTCATAAGTGAATATATCATATAATATTTACAAGTGAATATACTATGTAATACTACGTAATATTAATATATGAAAATATACAATGTAATACTAAGTAATATTAATATATGAAAATATTATCTAATATTCATAAGTGAATATATCATCTAATATTCACAAGTAAATAAACTATGTAATATTCACAAGTAAATGCATCGTCTAATATTTAAATATGAACATATTATGTTTATTATATGCTATATTTATATATAAATGATACTTAAATTGTAAAAAAAATTAATCATAACTTTTATTCATAACTGAATAACGAATGTACTGTAGTAAAACCTGATTCATTTTTATTCACTTATAAATAACGATAGCTTAAAATATAAAAAAAATAAATTATTTATTTTATCTTAAAATTATATCAATATGGATATGTATTTGTAGAGAATAAAAAATCATGAATTCTGGTATATTTAAAATCATTTTTCGATAAAAATAGTTTTCTTAAAAATTAAAAAAAAAAACGAAAAAACTATGTTTTTGTATATATTAAGGTAATGCTTAACATAATTTAAGGAAACATGTTTTGCTGGAAAACACATGTCTATTCCTTTCGCATTTCTGCTGGTACGATGGAGACTTTTGCGGTAAAAATAAATGAGTGAAATGATTCCCCCATTCTCAACTTTTTTTCTCAATTGAACCCACCTATATATATATATATATATATATATATATATATATATATATATATATATATATATATATATATATATATATTGTAAAGCCCAAAAAATAGATCAATGATCAAAGACGAATAACAGAAGCAAAAGATGAAACAATAAGCAATATAACAAAACGAACCAAGCTTGCATACGCCTTAAAGCAATAAAACGTCAGATACAACTTGGGGAAAACACGAAGGCATCAACAACCTTTAAAGTCTGACACAACGCCCTATTTATAGCCAAGACTTACAACCGCAAGGAGTTTACAGCCGTAAACACATACCAACCGTAAACTAGAAAAAATTGACTTTCTACACAATCACTACCACTAATCAGTATACCTAGACCAAACCATTAGACAGGGTCTTTCAATCTCCCCCTTGGTTTGGACTAGCTCGAGCCCATTCCTTTGTTGACAATCATCACGTCCATCTGGCCCGTCGCTCCATTCCACATTCTCTTGCTTAGAATCTCCGCGATCATCGTTGTGTACACCTTGGCGCCTTCCTTATAAATATCTTCAACAACTTTAATTTAAAAGTTGCTAAGATAGTGAATATCCCATTTCCTGAACTGCAACAAGTCTCTGCGATCGTACAAACGAATACACCCATTCTTAAGCTTGATAACAGCTCCCGATGTGTTTTCATCACAGACCCAACATTCCAAAGAACTGAGAGATCCATCTTGATAGCCTTGAAGTACAGGAAATTGCTTGACTTGTTTTGTTGCTTGCCACATCACTACCTGCAACGGCTTGTCAGTAGACGGTTCCAAGACATCTGGGTGTTCAAATACAACTGACTCTGCCGTCGGCATCGATGGAAATCCTTTCTTCACTTGATCATCCAGAAAGTGTTTAAACTGAGTAACCTGAGGAGTGTTAAAAAGATTGATAAACGGAGCTTGAGACAATTCCGTTAGATCAATTCTCGTGAACGACCTAAACGCATGAATATCCTTATACAATTCTGAATTACCACTCTTACGAATGACAATCCACATTCTGAGAGCATCATGAAATCCCCAGGCAGCCACTCCTGATCTATCTCCAAATGTATCTCGGAACCTAACAACTTCAAGATCAGTAACAGTTATTAAGGGTTCGCTCCGAAATGTATTCTGATTAATATTCCGTTTAAACAATATTTGTCCTTTCTGAACATCATCTTCTTGATTACGACTAATAAGTTCTTGAATGTATGGAGCCAATGGAGGTTCAACAACAACACGCTCAGCAGTACCAGAAGACTGACCGACTGGTAGGTCAACCAGAAAAGCTTGTACGTGAAGATTAATCTTTTGTTCTTCAACGGATGTCTGGGATTTCTCACCAAAATCAGCTTCAAGTTTCTTCTTTAACTCAAAATAACTCGAAGTCAGCAGATTAAAATGATCTTGTAACTCGGAGATCTGTTTGCTTTTCACCTTCTTATCCTTCATAAGTCCAGCCAGTTGTCCGCGAAGATCGATATTCTCGGCACGAAGCTCTGCCACCTGAATATCAAGCTCAATATTTTTCTGGCTAAGAATCGAAATTTCTTTCTGCAGACCAGCAAGAGTAAGATTGTCATCCCTCGCACCACCTTCTTCAATGGAAACTCCCTTTCCTCGAGGATCTGGCGATGCAATTTGTTCTTCAGCCATGTGCAACGCCAGCCTTTCAGAAGCAACATATCGACGATATCTAGGGACTGAGAAACCAGGCGGTGCAGAAGAACCACCAACATCAAATGTTGAACTCGGACCAGTTGGAAACATCTTTGTAGTGGGTAGCTTTGTAGTAGTAGTAGTGAAAGTTGGGGTAGGAAGACCACTCACCAAACTTGTGATTAGTTCAGATTGTCTTTCATCAAGTCTTCTTCTTTTAGATTGTTGTTGGTCAGCTTCAGGAGAAAACACACTCACAAACGGTTCACGAGTAGGAGAAACAGACACAGGAGGGGAACATCCCATAACCATCTCCATAGGAATAGAAGTTGACACCATTTGCTTTGAAGTAGGAGTTCGCGCATCAAACGTCTCGCTCGATTTCCTTGTCTCAGTTGTGTCAAGACCAACATCATCGACATTATAGAAAATTGTGTCAAGATTTTCATGAGACACAACATTAGCACTGCTTGCCAACGAAGCTGCAATATCATCGCGATCAAAACCAGTCAAATCTAGATCATCAAACGAGTCATTTCTCTCTTCACCAATACTCATCTCTCCACCAACTTAATCATCACTTAACTCATTTTCATGTTCTGAGACAGTTTGAACTTTTGGAGTTGGAGAATCTTCTTTTTCGGTTTCCTCATCTTCGGACACATCTATAACAATGTTGTTTGGCGTTGACCTTTCAGCAGATGTCTGCTCCGAGGAGCTTTGCTCAGACGACTCAAATGAATCTGGAGTCTCATCCAGTTCAGTGAATTTACCAAACTTTTCAAGAGGATATAGTCCTCGAAATATGACTTTGCCTTTCCGATTTTGTTTGATGAGTCCCACCATGTGGGGACCTAAGGACTTCATATCCAATGTCTCTCCCGTCTTTCTCATGTTTGGAAATTGAATGTTGATGAACAATTGTATGAAGCGGGGATACAACAGAAAAGTATCCCGAGTAGAATCTCTGATGTTAATAACAAATTCCTCAAGGATGAACTTTGAGAAATTGAATCGAAACCCAACAACAAGAGATACTAAAGCACCAGTTGTGCGCTGAGAGATCTCGTCTGCCCCAGACCTCCTTCCCGAGATGCAACTCACAAAAACATGGCCCAAGAACCTCCAGTATGGGTGTAGCAACTTTTTCAATGTCGGCGGAAAGGTTCCCTCGTAACTCATTCTTCGTAGAACCCTTTGAACATCTTCGATTCCAATCTCTATCGGGAAATTGGGTTGATCATCAATTAGCAGCGCCTCACGAATAAAGCCTTCATCAATGACGATTTCTCGATCCTGTACTTTCGCCTTCACAGTAAAATTGCCATCATCATCCATGTTTGTCTCTGCAGTCGCCCAAAACTCGCGTATCAAACTTTGATAAACCACCGGATTGATAGTGATTTCGGATGCTAAGTAACATTCACGCAATCGATGAATCATCGAACGCATATCCAAGTGAACAGTTGGAGGGTCCGCGAGTACAATTGCCAGGTTGTGAATATCTGCAAATTTTAGGTTTGCCATTTTCTGCACTCAAACACAACTGTAAGAAACTAAAAAAATTATGACCAAAATAACATCTCATAACATTAAGTTTACTGCCAAAATGTTAAAGGAAATCGAGTGATAATATAGTTTACGACCGAAGACTGAAGAACCTGTTCTTGGGCCATAAACTCGAGGTTTACGGTCTAAGAATTGTTTTGGAAATCAACACACGATATCCCTTTAATTATTTTACTTGAACCGAAGGCAGTAAACACATTGTTCCTGGGCTGTAAACTCGGAGATTACGGCCTAATAACTTTCAGTGAAAAACCCCAAAAATCGATTCTACACTTCGAATTAGCTCATAGGACTTGAAGATACGTGAATTTACACGACTATGGCACCAATATAAATTAAAAACAAGTCCAAAATTCAAGTGCTCGGAGTTTACGGCCTAAGCTTACGGCCGTAAGCTCCGTCGAATCGTTTTTTGCGATTTTCGGCATGATGACACGGTGAAACACAAAACAAATTACATATTTGTGATCTAGAAATGATTACCTTTGCGATGATGTAAGTGGTTTTCCGAAAATCGAAGAATTTTTTTTTGCCTTTTTGAGAGGGTTTAGAGAGTTTGCGGCCGGAAACTCGTGAATGATGAGATTCCGGCAGTGAACTCCTTTTTACCCCTTTTACATTCACTTACCCTCTTACCTGATAATTACCCAGTATTTCCAAAAAAAAAACTTTGAGGATTAATTTAATTTTTGAAAAACAAAATAAAATAAAATAAAATAAAATAAATAAATAAAATAAAATAAATAAAAAAACGAAATAAAAATAAAATAAAAAAATTGAGATAGCAAAAGCCACAAGAATAAAATTAGAAATTAAAAATTAAAGTTAAAATTAACATTCTTTCAAAAATAAAAAATAAAATTAAAATTAAAACAAAATTAAATTAAAAAATAAAATAAAAATTGAGAGAAAAATATTTTAACTAAAATAATTTTTACACACCAAATTTAACCACTTTAACCTTTGTGATGCTTGGATCAAAGTTGTTGGACGGCCTTATTCCGCTTGTTGGTACCCTTATCTTCACTTCTTCGTCTGACCGATTGCCAGTATTGTGGTCCACTTAAGCACGAAAGATTTGTGACATTTTTGGACATTTTACCAGTGACATAATTCAGGCATATACCTAATTGTAAATTTCTGTAATTATGATAACTCCTAAATCTTAAATAAATACACCTTATGACCATTTAACTGACTACAACCAGGGATATTGTTGTCCACCTAAATCGAGCAGCGAGATCTACAGACAATCTGTATGAGTTCAATTTTAAGTGTACTGGAACGTGTTTCCCGCTTCCTGATATGCCCCAGCCATCAAGAACTTCCAAAGTACTCCTTACACCGGGTGAGCAGACAACCATTCAGAGAGAGAAGAGATTCAGAATTCTATTGCTAACTACTTCAGAGGGGTTGAGAAGAAGAAAGTTGCATATGCTGTGTACCAGGTCGGATTAGAAGTCGCGCAAAGGAGACAGCATATGGCTAACAGATGAGAATATTTCACACATATATATATCCTGCGGAGAAATAGAGTTGCATATGTTGTGTACCAGGTCGGATTAGAAGTCGTGCAAAGGAGACAACATATGGCTAACAGACGGAAAGAAAGAAAATGATATTCTACAGACCTAGTTTATCGGAATTTACCAGTCGCCCCATCCAACCGGAATTAAGGACAGAATCCGCACATCGAGGAAAAGTTAAGCCACGGTTCCAAGTATGGGTTCAATTAATGTGACGAGTAGATTCTCATGTTTATCTCCCTGCTCAACCTATCCGAGCGTCGTGACATCAGGTTAAACGGATCTAACTAGGTTAAAGTACGTCAAGTCCTCAAATTCATTAGGTTCAACTTTCCTAGTCAAGTCCATTCAAAATCTTTCGTGCCTACCATCACATCGAGTATAGAGCGTAGACGATTCAACTTAGGTATGTTACGCTGATTCAGGTTGCCCTTTATCACTTGTTAATTTCATTTCCCATCACAGTACTTACAACCGAGGTTGTCAACAATAAATTTAAAAAAAAAAACTGTACATAAATGACACTATTTTTGGATTTTTGTAATTTTTTGTTGTTTTTGGATTTTTATTTCTCCCCCTAAATTTGTGCATGGGTGAGAATACGAAACAAAATAATGCGCAAATTTTAAACCATCCTGAAACAGAAATTAAAAAATAAACTAAGAAAACCAAAAATAAATTGAGAAGAAAAAGAAAAGGAAAAAGAAGAAAAAAAAACTTAAAAAAACTTAATCCTCAAAACGTATCATTTTCAGAAATCCAACAAGCACATCGAAAACGAGCTTTGTTAAAAGTCTTTGTGGACAAGTCCGCCACATTTTTATCAGTGTGGACTTGTTCGATTCGAATTAAAGATCGTTCATAACAGTCTCTGATAAAGTGAATTTTAATGTCGATGTGCTTGGTTTTAGAGTGTTGGACTGGGTTTTTAGCTATTTGAATTGCCGCTTCATTATCACAATAGATAGGGGTTTCGAAGTAATTCAAACCGTAGTCCAACAACTGATGTTGGATCCAGATAACTTGAGAGCAGCAAGCTGATGCAGCAATGTATTCCGCCTTTGTCGTTGAAGTTGAGACAATGTGCTGTTTCTTGCATTGCCATGAAACTAATCTGTCACCTAGGTATTGACATCCTCCTGAAGTTGATTTCCTGTCAAGCTCACATCCTCCATAATTACTGTCAGTAAAAGCATAAAGATTAAATTCAAAATTCTTCGGATACCAAAGACCCAATTTAGGGCTTCCTTTGATGTACCGAAAAATTCTTTTAACAACAATAAGATGAGAGAGTTTAGGATTAGCCTGATATCGAGCGCATTGATAGACTGCAAACATAATGTCAGGTCGAATTGCAGTAAGATACATCAGCGATCCGATCATCGATCGATAGAGAGTTTGATCTACGGATTCGCCTTCAGGATCTGGAGTCAGCAGAGGTCGTTCAGCCATCGGTGTAGAAGCAGATTTAGCATCGTGAAGTGCAAACTTCTCAAGAATATCCTCCACATACTTGGCTTGATGTAGCAAGATTCCGGTTGAATTCTGTTTAACCTGAAGCCCCAGAAACATGGTCATTTCTCCCAACGAACTCATTTCAAATCTTTTCTTCATTACACTTTCGAACTCTTTGCAAAGCTTTTGGCTTGTTGATCCAAAGATTATGTCATCGACGTATATTTGTACGAGTATCTGGTCCTTGTCGACATGCTTTATGAACAATGTTTGATCAATAGTGCCGCGAGTGTAACCGTGTTCGAGGAGATGCTTTGTTAGGGTTGCATACCATGCTCTAGGAGCTTGATGCAGCCCATATAACGCTTTGTCCAACTTGTAGACATGATTAGGATACTTTGAGTCGACAAACCCTGGAGGTTGATCAACGTAGATTTCTTCCTTCACCTTGCCATACAAGAAGGCAGTCTTGACATCCATTTGAAAGACAGTAAAGTTCATATACGAAGCATACACTAGGAAGATACGAATAGCCTCTAAGCGAGCTACTGGAGCATAAACCTCAGTGTAGTCAAGACCCTCGACTTGTCGAAACCCACGTACTACCAGTCTGGCTTTGTTTCGCACAATAACCCCTGAATCGTCCTGTTTGTTGCGATAGACCCATCGTGTGTCAAGAGATTTCTTGCCCTTTGGTAACTCAACCAATTTCCAAACACCGAGTTTTTCAAATTGATGCAATTCTTCATGCATTGCATCCACCCAGCTAGGTTCATTTAGAGCCATTTCTACATTCTTGGGCTCAATTTGAGAGATAAAGCAAGAATACAGACATGTATTCACGTCTCCACTTTGACTTCTAGTTTTAACACCACCATCTAGCTGGCCGATAACGTTTTCGATCGGATGATCCCGTTGAACCCTAGAAGGTATTTCTTGGCTGATGTCATTGATAGAGACAGGTAGAGTGTGAATGTTAAAACCTCCTTCATTTGCTTGTTGAGTAGTACCAGATGGTTCTGCAACATACTCATCTGCAATAAGGTCAGAAAAGAGTAATTCCATCAGGGTTGAAGAGACAGCGGAAGCATCATTTGGAACAAACTCTTTCTCTGAAGATATGTGAGGTCTCGATTCAGCATCAGAAGAATCAGTGTGTTCTGATTGAGGACTATCATGTTCCAAGAACGGCCTCCCCTGAGGAGTAGCAGAGGACTTTTCCGAAGATGTTGCAGAAGACTCCCCCTCAATTGCAGCAGAAGGCTCCCCCTCAGATGCAGTAGAAGATTCTCCCTTGCGTGAATCAGAGGACTCCCATTTAGGTGAAGCTTTAGACTTTCCTTTCGATGAATTAGAAGGTTTAGATACAGGCTTGTATACGACTTCTTCGTCTTCATCTTCAGAGATACTCTTCCAATGCGAATCAGTTCTAGATACATCATTTGAGTACATGTTTAAGGATTTGAAAAGTGACGTATAATCAAACAACCAATCTGGACCCACTCTTGCGTCTGTCTCATTCTCTTCCAACCAACGCACGTCATAGGATTCCACAATTTGTTTGGTTTTCTTATTGTAGACTCTATAAGCGGTACGTGCAGCATACCCAACAAAATAGCAGTCATCGGCTTTGGCATTGAACTTCGGATTGGCATCTAGGTGAAGTAGGGTGCAAGGACAGCCAAATACTCGAAAATGATTTACCGATGGCTTGTGACCATAGTAAATTTCATACGGGGTTTTCATTTGAGCTTTGTTGATGAGCACTCGATTCTGAACATAACAAGCAGTGTTTATCGCCTCCGCCCAAAAGAAAATAGGTAGCTTGGAGTCACACAACATCGTTCTTGCAGCATCTTTGAGTGTTCTGTTCTGCCTTTCAGCAACACCATTTTGTTGAGGTGTATGAGCTGAACTAAATTGACGCATGATACCCTTTTCAGCAGAGAAGTGATTGAGAATAGAATTCTTAAACTTTGTTCCATTGTCGGTTCGAAGCGCCTTCACCCTTTGATTGGTCTGATTCTCAACAAGTATGATGAACTTTTTGATCAATTCAGTGACGCCAACTTTGTTGGATAGAAAGAAAACCCATGTAAATCGAGAGAAGTTATCAATCACAACTAAATAGTAAGAACTTCTGTTGATGCTTAGCACGTTCACTGGACCAAATAAATCCATGTGAAGTAATTGGAGAACCTGACTCATTGAGTTAACCTGTTTTGGCAAGTGCGGCTTTCGATGGTGCTTTCCTTGAGCACACGACACACATTTTTCAAAAGTAATGAAGTCCTTGACGGGCAATCCACGGACCATCTTATTTTTCGCAAGACGATTTAGATTCTTGGCGTTAGCATGACCTAATCTTCGGTGCCACAACATTGCAGTTTGCTCGGAGATCTTGGAGAATAGACAAGTAACTTGTTCTAGGAGATTGCTATTCATATCAATAATATAGGTGTTCCCATCCCTTTTTGATCTTACGAGAATCCATTCTTCAGGGATGACAAAGCTTGGATTTAAGACCATGCATTCCTTGTCAGTGAAATGCGTAGAATAGCCCTTGTCACAGATCTGTGAAACACTTAACAGACTGTGTTTCAACTCGGGAGCGAAATTCACGTTTTCGAAACTTAGAACTCCATTTGACACAGTTCCCCTTTGAGTGATTTTCCCTCCATCTCCACCCGCAAAAGAGACATACCCCCCATTAAATGATTGAATACTGCGCAGTTGGGTGATATATCCCGTCATATGCCGGGAACAGCCACTGTCGACAAACCAGGGTCTGACGACATTTCCCCGCAACCGTCCCTACAAAATGTGCGGGTTTAATTAGATTTGGGCACCCAGGTCATGATCTTCCTGGGTGATCCCGATGCCTTTTCAGATTTATTGCACTTAAACTTCTCTGAAGACACAGATGATGTATTGGGAGCAGATTTGGGCCTCCATTTATAATTAGGTTTTTTGAAAAATTCAGTCAACTTTGTCATTTTATGTTTAACAATCTGCTTAAAGCATGTGTTACTTCTACCATAATTGGTTGAGGATCCACTATTGCTTTGGGATGAGCTTGACCTTGGCGTGGCTATGCTCCTTTTTGGCAGACTGCTCGGGACAAGGTGATTAAAAACCTTTTTATGTCTGTGAAAAATATCCCTTTTTCTATTTCTTTCATCTGCCCAATCATCATTTCAAGAGCGACTTCTAGAGGAATTTCTTTTTAAAGACCTTCCTCTGAACTCGTTCTCCCCTCTTGGAAAATTATGACTCACAAACATTCGATTAAGACAATTTCTAGCAATATGACCACTAGTACCACAATTAAAACAAATCTGCTTGTTATTGTTAGAACTTGTGCTGCATTTATCAGATTCGTTTTCCCTACAAACACCCTTGCTTGTCTCACAGAAACATGCAATATTATTAGGTTGTGAGGCAAGTGAGGGTGTTATACTTATTGAGGGTTGTGAAACTAGTGGTGTCTCAACATTTTTATCACAAACATTCAAATTGTCAACCAAATTGCTCAAAAATTTATCAGACATATTAGAAGCACTCAAAACTGTATCAGAGGTAGCAGCTACTGTATCAGAATAATTAAAAACAACACAAGAAATATTTTCACTTAAAACATTTGAAAAAGAATTGTCTTTATTTAAAATGAAAGCTTCAGGTTTGGACTCGATTCTATTTTCAGAAACACATCCTTCAACTTTGTGCTTTGACTGATTCAAGGATTGATCTGCAGGAGAAGTAGAAATGTTAGTACTTTCAACATTAATAAATCCTCCCGAAACAAAACCGGAGGGCTTGCCATAAATCATAAATGATTCATTGACAATCTCTTCTTTGGACAAAGGCTTGGACACATATGAATGATTGAAAGGAGGGGGTACGTGATTATACCCTAGACCTTTTGATTGATTCCTTTTAAACTGCATACTTTGGTCTATCATATTTACAACCACCTCACTTGAGAAATCATATTTTCTAACATCAAGTTTGGCGGTCTCAAATTTTCCTTTCAAAGATTCAACTTCAGCCACTAGCTCAACATTTTGTTTGACTACATAATCATAATTTTCACATTTGTTACTGTAGTCTTCCTGGAGTCTCCTAAAGTCTTTAATTTTTTATTCTAGTTGAGCTTTAAGTGGTTTTTGTCCTTTTCGAAGTCGGTACCCTTCATATCTAAGGTCTTCTATGTCTTTTATTAATTTGTCATTGAGTTCACGAAGAATCCTAAGATTTTCTACTTCATTGCCTAATGTCTCAATTTTATCCTGTAAAGTTTTCACATAATCTATACAAGCCTTAGAGCATGATGGGAGACTTAACTTGGACTAATTAGGTTCATGGGAAGAGGATACCATCAAAGCAAATTGTAGCTTCATCACACTGTCTTTAGCTACTTCAATCCCTACAGTAGTATCATCCCTTACCTGTGCCAGATGAGCATTTTCTGGTCCAGATAAGTTGAGAGCTTGTATTTGATCATCCCAATTGAAAGATTATGCAACCATAGCCTTTTCATTGTTTGCTTGACTACTGCTTCGGTTGTTCCCAACATCAACCATTGTTCTGTCATTATTAATCCTTCTATCGGGGTGAGGGCAATCACGAGCAAAATGCACTGGCTCGTGGCAATTGAAACACCGAAACTTTCTTGTCAGCGCTCATTCCCCAATTGTTCTTCCCTGTCTTTTTGGCAAACTGTTTTGCCCTAAATACAGCCATGGCAATTTGCCATGTGATGTCCATTTCCTCAACGTCCTCCGGATGGATTTGATCAAGATCTACAAATGACAATTGAGTCGGAAGCTCCCCAGCTACAAGTGCATTGTAGCAATTCACAAGCCCTGCTGCAAAGACAAGGTTTTCATCACCCTCCTTTCCTTTTGAAGAGGAAGCCACATTTGAGGATGGAGCAGTTTGGGTAGACACGAGAGGTTGACTTTGTGGGTAGGGAATGACTGGTGCAGAAGAAGATGAACCTGCAGGGGTATAAGAGAAAAAAGAAAGAGCATTATTAGTTGAAATGCCAAGATTGGCAGCTGAGTACGAGTTCACATGATTGATCTCTCGCTGCTTGTCATCAATATCACATGCTTTGATGACAACCATCACTTCAGCTAGAGAAAGGCGATTGAGATCCTTAGTCTTCTTAATCATAGCTACATTCATGTCCCAAGATTTTGGGAGAGCATTTAGTAGCTTCTTATTAATTTCTGACTTTGTATAGAAGATCCCTGTCATAGTCATCTCTGTGTTGAGAGTTGTGAATCGCTGCAGTTGAGCTTCGAGAGTCTCTCCGGGAACATAATTAAACATGTTGAAACGTTGCCTCAGTCTATCTTGGCGGCTTTCTCGCATGTCTTCATTTCCCTCATATACTTCGATAAGGGCTTCCCACAGTGCTTTAGCATAAGTATACTCTATGAATCCTTGAGCAATGTCTGGAGATAAGGCCATCGTGAAAATGGCCAATGCCTTTTCTTGTTCTTCTACACTCTCAAAGTCTTCATCAGTGTAGTTTTCAATTTTCTTGTCAACCACCTGTCCCCCAACTGTAGTGGTGATTCTGACTGGATCCTTTATAACACATTTCCAAATCTTGAGGTCCTTCATCTTTATATATTTCTCAATTCTATATTTCCACTCGGGGAAACCATCAGCAAACATGAGTCTTGGAATGTGCGTGGTTGTTCCCATCACAGCATCGAGTTCTTGATATTGATTAGGACTTTGTGATTCCATTTTTAAAATAAAGTTAATTATTTATTTAATAAGAAAAAAAATTTAATTAATTAATTGACTGTTATGAACTCTGAAAATTAATTAA
This sequence comes from Lactuca sativa, assembly GCF_002870075.4. Classification (NCBI taxonomy): domain Eukaryota; kingdom Viridiplantae; phylum Streptophyta; class Magnoliopsida; order Asterales; family Asteraceae; genus Lactuca; species Lactuca sativa. The sequence goes on from NC_056628.2 coordinate 122,224,541, forward strand.
TTAAGATTTTAAAAAACGAGTTTACTGCCGAGAAAAGGTTTACTGTCGAGAACTGTTTACGGCCGTAAACTCCTTGTTTACGGTCCCCGAAAAATTTGAATTCTGGAACAAAGAAATTGATGATGCAATTTTTTAAAGTCGATTATCTGATAATCGATTTACGGCCAATGATTTTTAAAGAACTCCGAGTTTACTGCCAATGATTACGGCCAATTATCTGTTAAAAACTTATTTTATTTGAAAATTTTAATGCAATGAAATATTATTCTGAAAGCCTTAAGTCAGGAACTCGATGTGCTGTAGAATAGATTCGATTGCGGTGTATGAACCTTAAATAGCTTGCGGCCGTGAACTTGGAGTTTACGGCCGTAAGCTCGGACCATGAACTCTTAAACACACGAAAATCGACTGGAATAAAACCCTTCTTTTGCTGCGAATATTGTTTTGAGCAAAAACGCAACTGTACGACGTCTTTTGCACTGGTCTCGCTCTGATACCAATTGTAAAGCCCGAAAAATAGATCTACCAATGATCAAAGACGAATAACAGAAGCAAAGATGAAACAATAAGCAATATAACAAAACGAACCAAGCTTACATACGCCTTAAAGCAATAAAACGTCAGCTACAACTTGGGGAAAACACGAAGGCATCAACAACCTTTAAAGTCTGACACAACGCCCTATTTATAGCCAAGACTTACAACCGCAAGGAGTTTACGGTCGTAACGAGTTTACGGCCGTAAACACATACCAACCGTAAACTAGACAAAATTGACTTTCTACACAATCACTACCACTAATCAGTATACCTAGACCAAACCATTAGACAGGGTCTTTCATATATATAGGTTCAAATGTTTTTAATATCTATTGTGTGCATTTATGACTGATTCTGGATCAATCATTTTAGTTATTTTAAAAAAGTATATATATATATATATATATATATATATATATATATATATATATATATATATATATATATATATATATATATATATATATATATATATATATATATATATCATGAATAAGAAAAAGAAACTGGAAGCATATTGTAATAATCAAGACCTAAATGAATGTCAAATTTCATCTTTTTTTTGCTCGATCTTATTGTAATCTGTAAACATCGCCTCATTTATAATATGCTTGCTTATGCACTTAAGCGGTGGTTACAAAGTACTTCTACAAACATCGTTCAAGCAGGTATTAGTGTATTGACCTTTTCTTCGTGTTCGTTGACTTTTCTTCATGGGGTTTTATTTTTTCTCTTTATATATTGTTCGAGTGTTGTAACGGTAAAAAGGATTGTTTCTCTTTTTAAAAACGAGTATTCTTTTGCCCCGAATAAACAATATTAATATATAAATTGACAATTTTACTATTTTGTTTATTGGTGTTGATTTAAAGGTCTATACACATTGGGTTTTATATAACTCTTGGTGGGGAAAGGTTAGTAACAACCCAAAAACCATGGCTAAAGTTTTCATTTTTAGAGTAACTAAAACATTCAATTTAACAAAATTACATCCAAAGCAATCCATTTGTTCATAAACTATCATTTAGGAATCAAAGTTACTAGGAAGATAATGCGGAATCTCAAATTATTAATCTGCTGATGTATGTGTTCAGTCTCGCCTTCGCAATATGATAAATACCTGCAAAATATTTAATCCACAAATGTAAGCATAAAGCTTAGTGTGTTCTCCAAAATATTAGATACATCACATCATAATAAACAAATATAGGTTATGTAACGTCCCAAAAATTCATAAAAAAATTCTCATTAAAAAAAAACACTAATGTTGTGTTTGGCGCGCCACAGCTAACTTATTTTTTGAGTTTTTTTATGTTTTCGTGTTTGGTAAGCCAAAAAAGTAGCTTATAAAAGCTAGCTTTTTGAAAAGTTACTTAGACTAGCTTTTTAGGGTTTTTTTTTATATTTTTCCAAATACACCCTTTAATTAATTATAGAAACACATGATCTTACTTGTGCTTTTATGTAATTTTATATATTCCAGCTAGCTTTTCAGATAGTTTTACCAAATGTTATTTTTTATCAGCTAGCTTTTCAGCTATCAACTAACTTTTTATTTAACACCTAGCTTTTCAGCTAACAGCTAGCTTTTTAGCTAACAGCTAGCTTTTCAGCTAGTACGCCAAACATAGCCTAAAACCATACAAATGTGTTGTTCCAAAACCAAGAAGAGTGTAATATATTATTTAAACATTAGAATAAATATCATAAATAGTCATTGCGGAAAACTATAGAGTATGCTCTCCAGTCACACTGGGTCCTTCCTTTTCGTACCAAAAACACCTGAAACCATAAACATGATATTATAAGCACAAAGCTTAGTGAGTCCCCCAAAATACCACATACCATACATATCACTGAACCTAGCCCGCACACTATGCTCAGATCATAATAATGGCCCTAGCCCTTCATAATCAACGGGTCCAACCTATCATACAAATGGGCCTAGCCTGTTATATAACGGGCCTAGCACCACATAAAATGGGCATAACCCACTCATGCAAATGGGCCCAACCCAACATGCATGCCGATGGGAGTCGCCCAAAATACAATGCAAGTGTCACAAACACATTTAGCATTTTGCATAACACATCCTAGTGGGCTAGCATTGGTGTCATCGACCTATAGGTACAGTGCAGAGATTCACTAAACTCACGAATAAGCTAAAGCAAAGCTTAAGGCCTCGCAACCGCTGTTATAGCACCCATATCACAACATATAAGGTCTAACCTTAATCTACGCACTATAACTAGTCATACTTATTGTTGGGTAGCGTAGCTTTTTGATGTATTGCGTCCATTGGGCTCGGTTAATAGTCCAAGTTTTGTAACTCCGGTTTGGGCCTGTCCAACCGAGAGCTTGATAGGGTTTAGTATAAATTGATATGCTTGCATGCATATTAGAAAAGATGATGAGATAACGATTGATAGTGATTACGATAGATCACAGATTATTTCTTCATCGTTCTTGTAAACCCTAAATCCTCTACAGTAGAAGTTCTTTATCGAGCTCTGCTGAGGATTGTTGATTAATCATTCGACATTCTTCAATCCATACTTGAGTTGTTTACAGTTTTCGTATTTATTATTTTACCTGTTATAAGATCTAATCGATCTTCAAGTTAGTTTTTTTTAACTCATCAATTGGTATCAGAGCAGGAGGCTGTGTAATTCATACACTTCTTTTCTGTGAAAAAGGTTTCGATTAGGGTTATTCCGCATTTACTGATATTTATTGAGTCGTCATCCCATAATTGACGTAACTCGATATTTATTGTTTTACCCTAATTTAATACATTACAAGTCTGATCTTTTAACAGGTTATTCGATCAAGCATGGACGAGTCGCAATCCAATCCAATTAATATTTCGAACAGCATTGGATCAACAATGAAGATTCCCATCCTTTACACCCACGATTATGAAGTCTGGGCACATCACTTTGAAGACTATGTTATAGGATCTGAGGACAATGGATACCTCATCTGGGAAGCAATCGTTTCAGGACCTTTCGCTCATTCAACAACTTCAAGGATTATTAAAACTCAGAAGGAGTATAGTGATCTTTTGAAAGACGTTAAAGATATTGCTCAAGACGAAAAAGATAAATTTCAGTGCAATATCAAAGCGTTGAGATTAATCAGATTCGCTCTTCAATCCGATACTCTTAGGCTGGTGAGTTCATGCACGACTGCAAAAGAAATATGGGACAGGCTACGAGAATTGTATTCTATGGACGAAGATCTTGAACACTCCATTCAAACCTTACTCTTGTCTGAGTTTGGTGAATTCAAGCAGGGGGCCGAAGAGACCGTGACTCAAACGTTCGATCGCTTCAATCATCTTCTTAGCAAGATGATTAAACATGACATTGAAAGGAAGCCTATTGAGCAGAAGGTTACGTTTTTGAATGGCCTCAGATCTGAGTGGAGAGCTGTTGTGTCCACTGTTAAAGCGCATGAGCAATTTAAATCCTACTCTTTGGCGAAACTGGTAGGCATCCTGAAATCTCAAGAAAAGATCGTGTTACAGGAGAAGAGTGTGGTCTCAAGCTTGGGTTCGTTGGCTCTTTTGTCCAAAAGCAAAGCGGTGATGGAAGAAGATGATCTCAACTTGGAGGACTACGACCTCACTTTTGAAGACTATGCTATGATGGTGTCAAACCCCAAGAGGTTCATCAAGAAAAGATTTCCCACAAATAAGAATAGAAATTGGCAGGGAAGTTATAGTTCAGAAAAGGTCCGGGAAGAACCGAAGGCGGAAGAACCAAAGAAGGAACCGAAAGCTGAAGGAGATTCGGGAGTGAGCTGCTATTACTATGGAGGAAAAAACCACTATGCAAAAGATTGTGTCCTCAAGAAAATGGCAGAAAAGGATGAAGAAGCGTTGTTGCAGAGAAAGCTGGATGAGATCAGGAAGAAGAAATCTACTGCTAACCCTTCTATGAATGCTTTAATTGTGCAGGGTTCGGTAACGAAGGATGAGTTCGGTGGCGTGGAGGTCTGGTCAACCGACTCTGAGGATGATGAAGTAAGGAAGCCTTCTCATGGAAAGGCTTATGTGGCGAAAGAAGAGGGCAACGGTGGAAAATGTTTGATGGTGTCAGACGTGTCTCAGATGAGGGGATACAACACAGATGGTGGGAATGGAGACGCAAAGGAGCGAGAGGACTTGTGCTTCACAGCAAAACCGCTCAGCGTGCAGTTCAATGAACTTGATGAACTGATCAAGAAGATACAATCTGTTTTTGTTTCATTCAAAGTCCCACAATGCTCATACGAAAAAGAGTTAAAAAGTGTTAATTCAAGAATCTCTCATCTAGACAGTAGTTTAACTCAAACTCGGGTCACCAATTCTAACCTTACTGACCAAATAAACAGGGTATCTTCAAAGAGTGAGGAACGGAGAATGTGGATCGAACTGAAGGAGTCGGAGTTAATCAAAACCAAAGATGAAAACATTTATTTGCAAAGAGACAATTTAAAGCTTTTAAAACAGAGAAATGTTTTTTGTTTGATTGCTAAACGTCTTTATACTAATATCACTCAGCGTCATTTGGATTGTGAAATAGGACAAAAGATTCATCGCATGATTTTACCCTTCCTTGAGTTTAAGGAGGATGAAATTGATGCTGAAGCGTATAATTGTGAAAGTGTTATTTCGTCTGAGGAAGTTAATCCGACGTATATGTATGGACTGGACAAAATTGAATCTTTCATTAAGTCCAAGGACCATAAGGACATGCTTAAAAACCTTTTGGATGAAAATGATAAACTGAAACTGAGGACCGAAACCATACAAAAATTTGACTCATTGAACGCCAACTTGAGCTCAGACAATAAAATTGATGTTGAAAATGCATCTGAGCTTAATGAGGACGACAATATGAGTGAAATTTCTGTAGAGGACATAGTTGATTGCTCAGAATTTGTCAAGAGCGAACCCGAAAACCACAAGAATCTCATCTCGGAAAATTCAGTGGAGTTTGCTCGTTTTTCCCAACAAAAGTCCCCGATCCTTACAGAAAAGGCAGTAGTATATCAAAAGGTTAGAACCACTCCAAAACAGGTGTATAAGGTCACAGGCGTAACCGAACATCAGACTGCTGAACTCACAGCCATTGTAAACGAAGATAATGCTGATGGCTGCGACGAGTTCTTCTGGTCAGCTCCCATCGACAATGCTGATGAAACGGTAGGTCTATCTGAAAGAACTTCGTGGAAAAGCAAAGGCAAATATGTACCAGAACCTTTGAATAAACCTAATAGCTTCGATGTGCCAAGTACTAGTGGTACAATAGATGTTCCTCAAGAAAAAGGAATTCCTGCAAAAGAAGTCACTCCATTAAGCGAAACATCATCAGTTCAGAGTGAACCAGCTGAAGGAAAGCAAAAACCAAAAGCCAATATCCATCATCAACCGAAGCAGATGAGAAATCAGAAACAACAAAGAAATCAAAGATACAAGAAGAATCTCTCTGAGAGAAAACAGTTCTGGCGATCTAAAAATGCATATTTCTCATATCGTGACAGAAACTTGAGGTCAGAGAATAACACTGTAAGGTCACAAGAATGTCAAAACAACCGAAAGCAGAGGTTCGATTCAGAAAATAACATCAACCGAAAGCAGAGGTTCGGTTCAGAAAACAACATCAACCGAAAGCAAAGGTTCGGTTCAGAGAACAAAAGAGATCAAAATTCTAGGTTCGGTCCCACTAATGATCAAAAGCAAAAAGGTCACCTAGAATCTCAACTCAAGCAACCATCTCAGTCTAAGTTCTCTCATTCTAACTCTTCTAATTCATCAAACTCTTCTAATTCCTCTCCACCTCGTTCTAAATTCCATTCTGTTCATTCTCAAAAACCTCAATCATCAACTGAAGCGAAAGGAAAATCGAAGGTTTTATCAGTTAAACCAGAGTCCAAACCAAAAGCAACGAATCCCAATAAAATTAAAGTATTCACCATCAAAAAGAAGGATGAAACAACTCTAATAAAAAGAACATATCTTGTTGACATCTCTCTCACTATTCCTGTTCCTATGAAAGGCTCACGAGGACCCAAGAAACTTTGGGTTCCTAAATCTGCTTAATTTTTGCAGGTTATCAGTGACGAGCAGTTTGACGAAGAATGGTACATTGACAGTGGCTGCTCGCGTCACATGACAGGAAGGAAGGAAGAGCTAAGGGAATACAGGTCTCTTTCAAACGATGGAAATGTCAAGTTCGGGAACAACTCCTTCGGCACCATAAAAGGCTATGGAATGATTACAAATGGTGATTTCACGATTAGGAAGGTTGCATATGTGGAAGGACTACAACATAACCTCATCAGTGTATCTCAACTTGTTGGAGGTACCGGTCTCAAAGTTTCATTCGACGATGAGGGTTCTGAAATAATTGAGAAGAAGACGAAAAGAGTTATTCTCAAATCGGAGCGTAAAGGTGAGATGTTTCCCCTGAACCTCAAACCTATCAAAGGGAACCCAGCTATCTGCCTGTTATCCAAAGCATAATCTGACGAAAGCTGGTTGTGGCACCGAAGGCTCTCTCATCTCAACTTTAAGGATATCAACAAACTTGTCACTGGAGGTCATGTTCGAGGTCTTCCATTGCTCAAGTACGATAGAGAACATTTATGTGCTGCATGTGAAATGGGGAAGCAGAGTCGTGAAAGTCATCCATCTATAATAAACACTAAAGTTGTTGAACCACTCGAGTTACTTCATATTGATTTGTGTGGTCCATCATCTATTGAAAGTATCGGTGGTAGCAAGTACATTCTTGTTATTGTTGATGACTTTTCGCGTTTTACATGCGTGTTCTTTCTGAAGCAAAAATCTGAAGCGACTCTCAAACTGAAGACGTTCATTAAGCAGGTCGAAATACAGCTGAAGAAAGTTGTTCGCAACATCAGGAGCGATAATGGGCTGGAGTTCAAAAATAAAGAATTCGAAGAATTCTTGGCCGAAAAGGGAACCAGTCATAACTTCTCGGCTCCCTACACTCCTCAACAACACGGAATTGTCGAAAGACGAAACCGATCTTTGTGTGAAGCGGCCCGAACTATGCTAAGTTTCGCTTCCTTACCTTTATATTTTTGGGCTGATGCAATTTCTGCTGCTTGTGATGAGATTAAAACTTAATCTTGAAGATCGATTAGATCTTAAACAGGTAAGTAAAGATTAAACAGCAAGAACACGAAAATAATGAACAACTCAAGAATGAATCAAACGTGTCGAATGATTATAAAACAACCCTCAGAAGAGCTCGATCAAGAACATCAACTGTAGAGGGTTAAAAGGATTACAGGAACGATAAAGAAAATCAAAGCTATCGTAATTTTCTATCTTGTATTCTAGATCGTTAACCTAATATGCATGCAAGCACATTATTAAATAGTAAACCTAACAGGCTCACGGTTGGACAGGCCCAAACCGGAGTACAAAATAATTGGACTAATAAACCGAGCCCAATGATGCAATACTTGAACGTATCTTCAACCCAACAATCTCCCCCTTTGCGTCAATTGGAGCGAGATCTTCACTTCTTACTTGGGCCAGCAGCAGCAGCCGGTACCTTCTTCTTTACAGTCTGAAACAGACGAGTGATAAGAGCAAGTATCGTTTGTCTGAATCTGATGTACCATTGGATCATATCGTGGAAGTATTTGACATCGTCCGCTGCATTCTCTTTACACCAACGGATGATCGACAGCACATGCTCTAGACAAGCAGTGGTATAAAGATGTTTATCCGCTAAAGCAAAGAGACATTTCTGTCCTTCTGCTCTAGTGAACATGACCGAATTATGCTTCGGGTCAATCTTGCCCATCTTCATTTGATTGAGATCACTGGCCGATCCAACAGGAGATATCTTCGGTTTCTTCTTGAGGACAGTGGCTACCTCCTGATCCATCAATGCTACCTCCATGATATAACATACCAACATCCTTTTGAGATGGTCTATAATCGGACCATATTCAGCTTCATTCGTCAAGAGGATGTTATGCAGAACAATCCAGTCATGGGGGTTGAGGTTCGGTAGATCTGCTAAAGATATGAGATGTTCGGTTCTTGTAGACCCTCGGATCACCCTGAACTGAACGTTGATGAATCTCCCTTCGGTATACGGCTTTAAAACCCGAACATTAACGATCTTCTGAGCGCTCCATGTTTGGTACTGTGGTTGAGCGGCCTTCAGATAGAATTCGATTAACTCCCTATCAACCTCAGGATTAGGATGAGGGACTTCAAAAGTGCTGGAGAAGGCGTGGAAGATAAACGCCTTTCGGGTCAAGGGCATATCGAACTGCGAATCGACAGAATTGTAGCAGTCGAAGGAGATCACTGGTTCGAGCCATAGGATGTTAGGAGTATCTATGGCCTCCTTTATCATTCTCTCTCGAGTCCAAGCAGGGAAAAGAGTCTTCCTGCTCTTGAGGAGATCGTGGGCTTCTTTTTGTCTGCGTTCAGCTTCTTCAGCTTCTCGCGCCACACGAATGTTATCATTATCAACATTGTGACTGTTTTTGCATTTAAGCAAGTCAGCAATGGTTTCTTTATCATCTTCATCTTCTTCCTCAGCTATTTTCTTTCCTTTATCCTTCACACCCGAACCCGAAGTTTGACCAGTCGGAGGTGGTTCGGTTGTGTGAGCAGCTGTTGAGGAAGGAGGTGGTTTCGATCCGGACTTCACTTCTCCCCCTTGTTTCGGATCGGACACAAAACTAGGTAGCCCTTCAATTTTGCTGAGGAGATCCAGGGAAGGAGCAAGTTTTTCAGCAAGGGTTCGCCTCACCGAATGATTGAGAATCGGATCGTGTGCTTCCAGGATGTTGGATAGGGCAGAGTGTACATCCGAAACACATGTTTTGATAACCTCCCGTTCGGATCGAAGAGCGTCAAGTTGTTGCTGAGAGTTGGAAAGCTGAGCGCTCTTGACCTTGAGGGCGGTGGTTTTTCTAGCAAGGGCGTCCATCAACGAGTTTTCTGCAGTGAGATCCTCTTGGAGTTTAGAGAGGCGCTCGTCAATGGAGGCACGAAGGGCCGAGTTGTCGTCACTAAGTGATTGGCGAAGGGTAGCGAACGACTTCAACTCCGTGGAGACGAACGTGGCCAATTGTTGAACGATTGGTTCCAACGTTGTCTTTGTGGCATCGGCGCTCTCCTGTAAGGACTTTAACAGGGAAGAGGCGTCAGAGAATAGTTTATCGACTTTTTCGGTCGCAGCCTCACATGCTTTCGTCAAGGCGTCAATGGCGGCAGTGGCTGAAGCGGCTGAAGCTTGCTGAGCCCGGGAAAAGGCATAAACGATCTTCTAAAGAGTGACTTCAGAGAGAGAGAGGACTGAGTGTTAGAGGATGAAGCAAGAAGCAAGTCAACCTTCTCGTTTAGCTCCTTAAAATGTTTCTTTGTTACTGGAGCATTATCCTCGTCGTCACTTTGAACCTGAAACGGACTAAAGTAGACCGAATCGAAGGTCATATTTTCCCCGCCAAGGAAAGGGTTATCTCCGTCAGAGGCATGACCGGGAGATGAAGGTGGTGGTGAAGCTGGTGGTGTAGTGGTGTGAGTGGGTTCAGGATGAGTTTGAGAAGGGGTAGGTTCGGTTGGTGTTTGAGTGGTAGTAGGTTCGGGTGGTTGTTGGGTTTCGGTTGTGTGTATGGGTTTGGTTACTGGTGGTGTTTCGGTTGTATCGGTATGAACCCTCGTATCAGATACGTTGGTTGTAACCTTTGCAGTAGCAGTTGTTGCATCGGTGAAAATGGGTGGTGGTATAGGGAAAGAGGTTTTAGGAATGTTGGTAGTGGGGATTATGGTGGGAATGGAAGTGGGGATTGTGTGAGTAGGTGAGGGAATTGGTGAGACATGGATATCCATGTCTGGGGTAGGAGATCGGGGTGGGGTGTTGCCTCTGGGAGGGGTTTCGCCTCTTTGAGAGCCATCCGAACCCGAACTCTCGCCTTCTGAGTCACTCGAAGAGGAAGCGATTACAAGCTTTCGCTTCGGTTGAGTCTTCCGTCTCTTCGGCTGTGGGGACTGTGCAGCTTTGGTTGGTTTCCTCTTCCTGGGAGAAGGACCTTTAGCAGATTTAGTCACTTGCTTCCCTTTATTCGCCTTTTTGCCCCTATGAACAGGCTTGTCATCATCATGGATGGACTTGAGCATTTCCTGTGTGAGTTCCCTCCGTCCAGACGTCTTGAACTCCTTAATCGTCCGGATGAACCTGCTGTCAGATGGAACATCGTCGTACATTGTCGCCGGAATTGAGCCAATGAAAGAAAACTTGGATGCATCAGAGACGATGATCTTCGTGGTATGAAAAGTACCAATCGAAGACATCGATGCACCGGCAGCAGTGGGAATATCAAATTTATCCATCGCCCATTTTGTGATGAGAGTCCAGAACCAGGCATACGACACCTCAGAGTGTCGTGAAGAAGAAGAGAGGCTCTGGATGAGTTGTTGCCAGAGAACAAACCCATAGTCAAGATTGACGCCGTTGTAGACACCATACATAATCGACAAGAACAGTCGACTAGAACCATCAGATCCTGAGCTCCGTTCAGATAAGCCCTTGAAGAGGACTATAAACATGCCGTTCCATTGTGGCGACAAGCAGGATTTTTTAAACTTCGCGATGGAGGGGAGCGCCTCCGTGTACCCCATATTGTAAAACATGTTGTACAGATGCCCAATCGGAATCGTCTCCGGATTAATTCTTGAAGGGTCAGCAACCAACCCTAGCAGTGTGCCAAATCGTTGTCTAGAAATGGAGGTCTTGTGATCAGAAACTTCGAAGAACACCCTATCGACTGCTTAATCGTAATGAGCAGTCGCGTACACCTGCGATAGGAGCTCCATGGGCACAGAGTCAACCCTAGAGAGTGCAGGAGCGATTTGTGAGTACTTCAGGCACTCGATGATCGGAGACATATAAGAATCGTACGCCAGAGGGGTGAGGTCAATCACCAAAAACTGTTGAGGGCGAATGGGAAGAATGTGGGAGGTGGCATGGACTGAGGATGATTCTGCCATTGTTGAAGGTAGGAAGAAGAAGATGAACAGGATAGCTTTAGGGAATTTTTGCTCTCGTGGAAATTCGGATGCAGTAAAGAGGTAAATGGGAGTGTAGACTGCCTTTTATAGTGGGTGAAAGGAGAGAGAAAAATTGGTTCAAATCTTCTATGGAAATACGAAAAGGTTTCCCGGAATGACAGATGCGTGACAGTTAAGGCATGCGATGATCACGTAGGAGAGAGAGTGTCAGATTCCTAGGAACACGCCGCCCAACAAGCGTCGTTTCAGAACAAACCGTTTCAAATCCACACGCGCCTTTAAGTGCCAGAGAGGAACTACTTGAAATTCGCACACGCGTCCATTATGTCAGTAAAAGAATGGGCGTTTCAAATTCGCACGCGTCCCTTTTTAACCGTCGTTTGAAATTTAATCCTTTGATCTCCCGCCTGAGTTAGCAACCCTTAATCTTATCTTTGAAATGGCATCTTTTGAGTTAATTTCCCACGTTGATTATTTTTTACCACAACTTGTAAATAACCTCCAATTCAGTAAAACAGCTTGTAATTATTAGTACTAGAATTGTGGAAAATCAGAGATTTTCGTGCTAAGAGTGTAAAAAAGAAAAGAAATAAAGCAACTCTTTTTAGGAATGAATGTGATGTCAATAATGACACGAAACAAATGATCCTGGGCACGAATCTCTTCCTTCAAAGTCAAGAGAGACCTTAAAGTGTTAGTGTGGTTTCCCGTTGAATTACGATCAAACACTTATTAAGAAATGTTGAAAGGCTTCTTTTAATTAGGCTCCTTAGGGTGGCTTTAGCTTTGATTCAACAGTTCTAATCTTGAAATAAGATAGAAAGTGAACAAAGTACTTGTGAGACCGGTGTAGTCTGTTGAACAAGTAGGAAGGAATTAATTTTAAATTGGCTTGGAAAATAGAAAATCTCAAAAAAAAAATTAAAAACTAGATCCCAAGGGAAGAAATGTTAGGGTGTTTAACAATTTCATAGGAATCACACAAAAATAAAAATTTGAGATTTCAGTAAGATACATCCGTCAATTCTTTGGTGAAAACGTGAGCAAATTTATTGTTCACCATCAATTCAGATTTGGTGTTGAATTTTGGGTTTCACTCAGCTCGTAGTGGCACGAAACTGAGATCATAAACACAGTTGTTGTGTAACCATAAACCTCAGTGGTAATTTCTGAGAGTCTCAAGGGTTACGTTGATGAAACGAATGTAATGGAGAAATGTAATGGAGATGGTGTAAGAAATTAAAGTACCTCTGCTGCAAAATAAGGACCAAGCAGAAAACTCTTATCTCATGTGAGAAGAGAGTGAGGTAGCTCATGATTAGAATAAATATGATAGCCTAATTGGGAAGACAAGGTTTGTGTATACCATGTCATTAAGGCTATTATTCAGAATCTTATGAGGCTTGGGACACATACAGCAGCATGCTTCTAGGGACACTTAACTAATCAAGCAATTTTTATCCCCATAGACGAACGAACACACAAATAAAATAAAAATATTTTTGGAGTTTTTGATATATATAAAAAAATAAATTAAAATAAAAAAAAAACAAGAAGAAAAAAAGAAGATTTAGAAAGATTAAAAAAAACTTTGGAAAATTTGGTAACCGAACCCGAGCGTTCGGTTGGTTTCGGTTGAGAGAAATTTTGAATAACCGAACCCGAGCGTTCGGTTGGTTTCGGTTTTGAAAAATTTTGAATAACTGAACCCGAGCGTTCGGATGGTTTCGGTTTTGAAAAATTTTGAAAAACCGAACTCGAGCGTTCGGTTGGTTTCGGTTTTGAAAAATTTTGAAAAACCGAACCCGAACCTTCGGATGGTTTCGGTTTTGAAAAATTTTGAAAAACCGAAACCGAGCGTTCGGCTGGTTTCGGTTTTGAAAAATTTTGAAAAACCGAACCCGAGCGTTCGGTAGGTTTTGGTTTTGAAAAATTTTAGAAACCAAGGAAATTTGACATTCAAGTAGGTAATATTTTAGACGAATAGATAAACAACTTTGTACAAGAAATTTACAACCAAGAAAACTACCTTTGAAATGATGAGCGAGTGCAGATGATGCAACCGGACCTGAACGTTCGATCAATTTCGCTTCTTACGATTGAGGTCGAGAGGTAGTTTGTGGTACTGATTCTGATTCCATCATACCTAGCCCTTGTAGAATTTTGTTGAATGAGACTTCGGGAAGAGCTTTGGTGAAGACATCAGCCAGTTGATCAGTGGTTCTAACAAAGTGAACTTCAACATTTCCATCTTCCACATGATCTTTGATGAAGTGATACATCAGTGCTATGTGTTTGGTTTTGGAGTGTTGCACTGGGTTATGAAAGATCCTAATTGCACTTTCAGAGTCGCAATATAGTGGGATCTTTTTCATATTGAGTCCATAGTCTCTGAGTTGACTCTGGATCCAAATCACTTGAGAGGTGCAGGATGCAGTTGCAATGTATTCAGCTTCTGCAGTGGACAAAGACACACACGTTTGTTTCTTTGATTGCCAGCTAACCAACTTCCCGTCAAGGAATTGGCAGCCACCAGTTGTGCTTTTCTGTCGAGTCCACAACCTCCAAGGTCCGCATCTGAATAGGCTTGAACGAAGAAGCCTGAGTTGGAAGGATACCATAGACCTAGAGAGGTGGTTCGCTTGAGATAGCGTAGAATGTTCTTCACTGCAAGCATGTGAGGTTCGCGTGGGTTTGCCTGAAATCGAGCACAATAACACACAGAAAACATAATGTCAGGCCTGCTAGCAGTGAGATACATCAGTGAGCCTATCATTTGTCGATAGAGCGTGATATCAACAGTCGGTTTGTCCAGGGATGGGGTGAGCTTGGTGCCGAATGCCATCAGGACTTTGACTTTGGAGTCTCCCACCATACCAAACTTTGCTAGGAGAGTCTTCATGTAAGCTTCCTGATTGATAAAGATGCCTTCGGGTCCCTGTCTAATATTTAAGCCAAGGAAAAAGTTAATAGGACCCAATGAGCTCATTTCAAATTTAGTCTCCATCAGCTTTATGAATTCAGCTGTTAGGCTGGGATTCGTTGAGCCAAAGATGATATCATCGACATAAATTTGAACGATCATAAGGTGGTTACCTTCCTTTTTGCGAAAGAAGGTTGGATCAACCAAACCTTGTTTGAATTTAGACATCTTTAGGAATTTAGTTAGCGTTTCATACTAGGCTCTCGGAGCTTGTTTCAATCCGTATACAGCTTTATCCAGAATGTAGCAATGATTTGGATATTTTTCGGTCACGAACCCAGGAGGTTGCTCCACATACACTGTTTCTTCGAGTTCTCCATTAAGAAATGCACACTTTACGTCCATTTGGAAAACTTCAAAGTTTTTGTGGGCAACATAGGCTAGAAATATTCTTACAGATTCCAGCCTTGCTACGGGAGCGAACGTTTCTTCATAATCAATCCCTTCCTCCTGACAGTAGCCTTTCACGACCAGACGAGCTTTGTTACGAATTACGTTTCCTTCTTTGTCCATTTTGTTCCTAAAGACCCATTTAAGACCAACAACCGAGGCATCTGGGGGAGTTGGAATAAGACGCCAGAGTTTGTTCCTTTCAAATTCGTTCAGTTCGTCTTGCATTGCTTGAACCCAATCGGAGTGATCAAGAGCAGTGTTAACTGTCTTCGGTTCAACTTTTGATACGAATTAGTTAAACATGCAAAATTCAACTTTGGAAAATAAGGATGTTTGTTTCGCCTTGAGTTGTGATCGGGTTAGAACCTTTTCAGAAACATCACCAACAACTTGAGAAATAGGATGATCCCTGGTCCATTTGGTGAGAGGAGGGTAGTTTGGATCAAAGGTTGGATCTAATTCAGCGTTTATCATTTCTTCTGGTTCGGACTGGCTTTCAGCGTCGTAAGACATATCAGCATGCTCCCCCTCGAAAGATGGGCTTTCAGGAATGTTTTGAGCTTCAGAGGTTTCTTAAGGTGTGGAGCTTTCAGGCGTTGATGCACCTTCGGATGGTGTGGCACTTTCGGTTGGTGAAGTACTTTCGGTTGGCAAAGTGCTTGGCTCCCCCTCAACTTGTGAGGTCGGCTGAGTTGACGATGGTTGATCCTCCCCCTCAACTGAAGTATTATGTGATAGAGGTTCGTCAGAGATTGACCCTCCTTCATTTATTCTCCTTGCAGCTTCTTCGACAATTTGCCTCATGTGATCTACTTTATTATCTGCTGCGCCTGCTTCTGAGAGAGTGGCTTTCTCTGGTTCCTCAAATAGCTCCAGAAACTTCTCGTATAGATTAGCGATCGAGACCGTAACCTGGCCAGTTAGAGGAAAGATTTCCCCTGCAGTGTTTTCACTGGCCTTTAGCTTTTTGACATAGCTATCATCGAAGGTTACGTAGTAAGTCTCTTCGATTTTCCTCGAACGCTTGTTTAATACCCTGTACGCCTTAGAAGAAAGAGAATATCCCAGAAATATCCCTTCGTCGGCTTTGACATCGAACTTATTTCGGTGTTCTTTGGAATTGAAAATGAAACACCTAGAACCGAACACATGGAAAAACTTTACATTGGGCTTCCTGTTGTTGAGAATCTCATAAGGAGTGAGCGAGAATCGCTTGTTGAGATATGACCTGTTCTGTGTAAAGCAAGCAGCAGAAATAGCATCAGCCCAAAAATAAAGAGGTAAGGAAGCAAAACTTAGCATGGTTCGGGCGGCTTCACACAAAGATCGGTTTCGCCTTTCGACAATCCCGTTTTGTTGAGGAGTGTAAGGAGCTGAGAAGTTGTGACTTATTCCCTTTTCTGCCAGGAATTCTTCGAATTCTCTGTTTTTGAATTCCAGACCATTTTCGCTCCTGATGTTGCGAACGACCTACTTGGGTTGTACTTCAATCTGCTTGATGAACACTTTCAGCTTATCAGTCGCTTAAGATTTGAGCTTTAGAAAGAACACCCATGTAAATCGTGAAAAGTCATCAACAATAACAAGAATATACTTGTTACCACCGATGCTTTCAATAGATGATGAACCACACAAATCAATATGAAGTAATTCGAGTGGTTCAACAACTTTCATGTTAATTATAGATGGATGACTTTGACGACTCTGCTTCCCCATTTCACATCCAGCACACAAATGATCTCTATCGAACTTGAGCAATGGAAGACCTCGAACATGACCTCTAGTAACAAGTTTGTTGATATCTTTAAAGTTGAGATTAGAGAGTCTTCGGTGCCACAACCAGCTTTCGTTAGATTGTGCTTTTGATAACAGGCATATAGCTGGGTTTCCTTTGATGGGTTTGAGGTTTAGAGGAAACATTTCACCCTTACGCTCTGATTTGAGAATTACTTTCTTCGTCTTCTTGTCAATAATTTCAAAACCTTCATCGTCGAATGAGACTTTGAGACCTATACCTCCAACAAGTTGAGATACACTGATGAGGTTGTGTTGTAGTCCTTCCACGTATGCAACCTTCCTTATCGTGAAATCACCGTTAGTAATCATTCCATATCCTTTTATGGTGCCGAAGGAGTTGTTCCCGAACTTGACGTTTCCACCATTTGAAAGAGACCTGTATTCCCTTAGTTCTTCTTTCCTCCCTGTCATGTGAAGCGAGCAGCCACTATCAATGTACCATTCTTCGTCAAACTGCTCGTCACTTATAACCTGCAAAATTAAGCAGATTTAGGAACCCAAAGTTTCTTGGGTCCTCGTGAGCCTTTCACAGGAACAGGAATAGTAAGAGAGATGTCAACAAGATATGTTCGTTTAATTAGAGTTGTTTCATCTTTCTTTTTGATGGTAAAAACTTTAATTTTATTAGGATTTGGTTGTTTTGGTTTTGACTCTGGTTCAGACGTTGAAACCTTCTGTTTTCCCTTTTGTTCTGCTGACGATTGAGATTTTTGAGAAAGAGCAGAATGGGATTTAGAATGAGGTGAAGAAGAGTTGGAAGAATTAGTAGAATTAGATGAGTGAGATTGAGAGGGCTTAGATTGAGATGACTTCTTGGCTGGAGACTCTAGGTGACCCTTTTGCTTTTGATCATTTGTGGGACTGACCTTAGAGTTTTGATCTCTTTTGATTTCAGAACCGAACCTTTGCTTTTGGTTGGTTTCCTTCTCTGAACCAAACCTTTCCTTTCGGTTGGAGTTATTCTCAGAACCGAACCTTTGCTTTCGGTTGGAGTTATACTCAGAACCGAACCTTTGCTTTCGGTTGGTTTCCTTCTCTGAACCGAACCTTTGCTTTCGGTTGTTGTGGCTCTCGTGAATTTCAACAGGATTTTTCTCATACTTTAGGTTCTTGTATTGATGAGAGAAATAAGCATTCTGGGATTGCCAGAACTGTTTTCTTTCAGAGAGATTCTTCCTGTATCTCTGATTGCTTTGACGTTTCTGATTTCTCATCTGCTTCGGTTGATGATGGATATTAGCTTTCGGTTTCGGTTTTTCTATGGCAGGTTCACTCTGAACTGAGGAAGTTTCACTTTGAACTGAGGAACTAGAGGGAACGTCTTCTTTTGCCGAACTTCCATTTTCTTGAGGAATGTCTTTCTTACCACTGGTACTTGGCACATCGAAATTATCTAGCTTGTTCAAGGGTTCTGGTATGTATCTACCTTTACTTATCCATGAGGTCCTTTCAGATAAACCTACCGTTTCATCTGCATTATCAATTGGAGATGACCAGAAGAACTCATCACTGCCATCAGCATTGTCTTCATTTATAATTGTTGTGAGTTCAGCAGTCTGATGTTCGGTTACTCCGGTGACCTTGTACACTTGATTTGGAGTGGTCCTAACTTTTTGATATACAACGGCTTTCTCTGCTAAGATCGGGGACTTTTGTTGGGACAATCGAGCGAATTCCACTGAATTTTCTGAAATTAAATTCTTGTGGTTTTCAGGTTCGCTTTTCACAAATTCTGAGCAGTCAACCGTGTCTTCTACAGAAATTTCACTCATATTGTCATCCTCATTAAGCTCAGATGCATTTTCAACATCAATTTTGTTTTCTGAGCTCAAGTTGGAGTTTAAAGAGTCAAATTTTTGTATGGTTTCGGTTCTCAGTTTAAGTCTATCATTTTCATCCAAAAGGTTTTTAAGCATGTCCTTATGGTCCTTGGATTTAATGAAAGATTCTATTTTGTCCAGTCCATACATATAGGTCGGATTGACGTCATCAGATGATATCACACTCTCACAATTGTAAGCTTCAGCATCAATTTCATCCTCCTTAAACTCAAGGAAGGGCAAAATCATGCGATGAATCTTTTGTCCTATTTCACATTCCAAGTGAAGCTGAGTAATATTAGTGTAAAGACGTTTGGCAATTAAACAAAAAACATTTCTCTGTTTCAACAACTTTAAATTGTCTCTTTGCAAATAAATGTTTTCATCTTTTATTTTGACTAATTCTGACTCCTTCAATTCGATCCACATGCGCCGTTCCTCACTCTTCGAAGACACCCTGCTTAATTGATCAGTTAGGTTAGAATTGGTGACTCGAGTTTGAGTTAAACTACTATCTAGATGAGAGATTCGAGAATTAACACTTTTTAGTTCTTTTTCATATGAGCATTGTGGGACTTTAAAAGAAACAAAAACCGATTGTACCTTCTTGATCAGTTCATCGAGCTCGTTGAACTGCACGCTGAGCGGTTTGGCCGTAAAGCACATATCCTACTGCTCCTTCGGTTCATTGCTTCCACCATCAGTGTTGTATCCCCTCATCTGAGATACTTCAGACACAATCAAGCACCTTCCTCCTCTGCTCTCCTCTTTTGCCACACAAGCCTTTCCATGAGAAGGCTTCCTCACTTCATCGTCTTCAGAGTCGGTTGACCAAACTTCCACGCCACCGAACTCGTCATCAACAACCGAACCCTGCACAATTAGAGCATTCATGGAAGGATTAGCGGTAGATTTCTTCTTCCTCATCTCATCAAGCTTTTTCTGCAGCAAAGCTTCCTCATCCTTTTCAGCCATCTTTTTGAGGACACAATCCTTAGCATAGTGGTTTTTCCCTCCACAGTAGTAACATCTTACTCCAAAATCACCTGCTGCCTTCGGTTCCTTCTTAGACTCATCAACCTTCGGTTCATCTTTAACCTTTTCTGAACTATAACTCCCCTGCCAGTTTCGGTTTTTGTTGCTGGGGAATCTCTTCTTAATGAACCTCTTGAGGTTAGACACCATCATAGCATAATCCTCAGCCAAGAGGTCATACTCCTCCAAGTTGAGGTCTTCGTCCTCCATCACAGCTTTACTTTTTGACAGGAGGGCCAGCGAACCCAGGCTTGAGACAACATTCTTTTCCTGCAGCACAATTTTCTCCTGAGACTTGAGAATACCCACCAAATTTGCCAAAGAATATGATTTAAACTGCTCATGGGCTTTAACTGTAGACACCACTGCTCTCCACTCTGATCTTAGACCATTTAAGAACGTAACCTTCTGCTCGATAAGCTTCCTTTCGATGTCATGTTTGATCATCTTGCTGAGAAGATGATTGAAGCGATCGAACGTTTGGGTCACAGTTTCTTCGGCTCCTTGCCTGAATTCTCCAAACTCAGATAAGAGTAAGGTTTGGATAGAATTTTCAAGATCCTCGTCTGTAGAGTACAGTTCACGAAGTCTATCCCAAACTTCCTTTGCCGTCGTGCATGAACTTACTAACCTGAAAGTGTCGGACTGAAGGGCGAATCTTATC
Organism: Lactuca sativa; assembly: GCF_002870075.4. Classification (NCBI taxonomy): domain Eukaryota; kingdom Viridiplantae; phylum Streptophyta; class Magnoliopsida; order Asterales; family Asteraceae; genus Lactuca; species Lactuca sativa. The sequence goes on from NC_056628.2 coordinate 122,244,828, forward strand.
AATCTCAACGCCTTGATATTGCACTGGAATTTATCCTTTTCATCTTGCGCAATATCTTTAACGTCCTTTAGTAGATCATTATACTCCTTTTGAGTTTTAATAATCCTTGACGTTGCAGAGTGAGAAAACGGTCCATTAATAATTGCTTCCCAGATGATGTATCCATTATCCTCAGATCCTATAACATAGTCTTCAAAGTGATGCGCCCAGACTTCATAATCATGGGTGTATAGGATGGGGATCTTCGTGGTTGATCCAATGTTGTTGGAAATATTGATGGGATTTGATTGCGACTCGTCCATTATGATCGAATAACCTGTTCAAAGATCAGACTTGTAATAAATCAGATTAGGGCAAAACAATAAATATCAAGATACGTCAATAATGAGATGACGACTCAATAAATATCAGTAATTGCGGAAAACCCTAATTGAAACCTTTTTCACAGAAAAGAAGTCTATCGATTACACAGCCTCCCGCTCTGATACCAATTGATGAGATTAAAACTTAATCTTGAAGATCGATTAGATCTTAAACAGGTATGTAAAGATTAAACAGCAAGAACACGAAAATAATGAACAACTCAAGAATGAATCAAACGTGTCGAATGATTATAAAACAACCCTCAGAAGAGCTCGATCAAGAACATCAACTGTAGATGGTTAAAAGGTTTATAGGAACGATAAACAAAATCAAAGCTATCGTAATTTTCTATCTTGTATTCTAGATCGTTAACCTAATATGCATGCAAGCACATTATTAAATAGTAAACCTAACAGGCTCACGGTTGGACAGGCCCAAACCGGAGTACAAAATAATTGGAATAATAAACCGAGCCCAATGACGCAATACTTGAACGTATCTTCAACCCAACAGCTTGTTTTACACAGAACAGGTCATATCTCAATAAGCGCTTCACTCTCACTCCTTATGAGATCATCAACAACAGGAAGCGAAATGTCAAGTTTTTCCGTGTGTTCGGTTCATGGTGTTTCATCTTCAATTCTAAAGAAAACCGCAACAAGTTTGATGTCAAAGCCGACGAGGGGATATTTCTGGTCTATTCTCTAACTTCTAAAGCATACAAGGTATTAAACAAGCACTCGAGGAAAATAGAAGAAACTTATTACGTGACTTTTGACGATAGCTATGTCAAAAAGCTAAAGGCCAACGAAGACACAGCTGGAGAAATTTTTCCTCAAACTGGCCAAGTCACCGCCTCTATTGCAAACCTCTTTGAGAAGTTCGTTGAGTTATTTGATGAACCAGAGAAGGCAACTCTCTCAGAAGCCAACGCAGCTGACAACAAGATAGATCATCTGAAGCAACTTATCGATGATGCTGCAAAGAGAATGAATGAAGGAGGATCAAGTTCTGACGGCCCTCCACAACACAATGCTTCAGTCGAGGGGGAGGATCCGCCATCATCATCACAGCCGAGCTCACATGTTGAGGGGGAGAACAGTTCTCAAGCTGCTCCCGAACGCACTTTATCAACCGAAAGTACCACACCAACCGAAAGTGCCTCATCACCTGAAGGTGCATCAACACCCGAAAGCTCAGCACCAACAGACACCTCTATAGCACAAGACACTCAAGACATTCCTGAAAGCTTATCTGTCGAGGAGGAGCATACCGATATGCTTTATGACGATGAAAGTCCATCCGAACCAGAAGAGATGGTAAACGCTGAATTGGATCCATCCTTTGATCCAAACTACCCTCCTCTCGTCAAATGGACCAGAGATCATCTTGTCTCCCAGGTTGTTGGCAATGTATCTGAAAAAGTTCTGACTCGATCACAACTCAAGGCAAAACAGACTTCCTTGTTTTCAAAAGTAGAATTCTATATGTTTAACTCCTTCGTCTCAAAAGTTGAACCAAAAACAGTTAACACTGCTGTTGATCACTCCGATTGGGTTCAAGCTATGCAAGACGAACTAAATGAATTCGAAAGGAACAAAGTTTGGCGACTCATTCCAACTCCTTCAGGTGCTTCAGTTGTTGGTCTCAAATGGGTCTTCAGGAACAAAATGGACAAGGAAGGGAACGTGATTCGAAACAAAGCACGTATGGTAGTGAAAGGATACTGTCAGGAGGAAGGAATTGACTATGAAGAGACTTTCGCTCCTATTGCTAGGCTGGAATCCGTTAGAATCTTTCTTGCCTATGCTGCACACAAAAACTTCGAAGTCTACCAAATGGACGTTAAGTGTGCATTTCTCAATGGTGAACTTGAAGAAACAGTGTACGTGGAGCAACCTCCTGGATTCGTAAATGAAAGGTATCCTAATCATTGTTATATTTTGGACAAAGCCGTGTATGGACTGAAACAAGCTCCGAGAGCCTGGTATGAAACGCCGACAAAGTTTTTAAAGATGTTGAAATTCAAACAAGGTTCGGTTGACCCAACCTTCTTTCGTAAGAAGGAAGGTAACCACCTTATGATTGTTCAAATTTACGTCGATGATATCATCTTTGGCTCTACGAATCCCAGCTTAACGGCTGAATTCAGAAAGCTGATGGAGACTAAATTTGAAATGAGCTCAATGGGTCCAATTAACTTTTTCCTTGGTTTAAATATTAGACAGGGACCTGAAGGCATCTTTATTAATCAGGAAGCTTACACGAAGAGTCTTCTAGAAAAAATTGGCATGATGGGAGATTCAAAGGTCAAAGTTCCAATGGCGTTCGACACCAAGCTCACTCCATCCTTGGATAAACCTGCAGTTGATATTACGCTTTATCGCCAGATGATCGGTTCTCTGATGCATCTTACTGCTAGCAGGCCTGACATCATGTTCTCGGTTTGTTACTGTGCTAGATTTTAGGCGAACCCATGCGAACCTCACATGCTTGCAGTGAGGAACATTCTACGATATCTCAAGCGAACTACCTCTTTAGGTCTATGGTATCCATCCAACTCGGGCTTCTTCGTTCAGGCCTACTTAGATGCAGACCTTGAAGGTTGTGGACTAGACAGGAAAAGCACCACTGGCAGCTGCCAATTCCTTGACGGGAAGTTGGTTAGCTGGCAATCAAAGAAACAATCGTGTGTGTCTTTGTCTACAGCTGAAGCAGAATACATTGCAGCTGCATCCTGTACTTCTCAAGTGATTTGGATCTAGAGTCAACTCAGAGACTATGGACCCAATATGAAAAAGATCCCACTATATTGCGACTCTGAAAGTGCAATTAGGATTTGTCATAACCCAGTGCAACACTCCAAGACTAAGCACATAGCACCAAGGTATCACTTCATTAAAGATCATGTGGAAGACGGAAACGTTGAAATTCACTTTGTTAGAACCACTGATCAACTGGCTGATGTCTTCACCAAAGCCCTTCCTGAAGCGTCGTTCAATAAAATTCTACAAGGGCTCGATATGATGGAATCAGAGTCAGTACCACAAACTACCTCTCAAACTCAAATGTAAGAAGCGAAATAGACCGGACGTTCGGGTTCGGTTGAATAATCTGCCTTTCGCTCATCAATTAAAGGTAGTTTTCTTGGTTGTAAATTTCATGTACAATTGTTTTACAAGCTTGTTTATCTTATTGTGAAAAGTATTTCCTTTTTGAAAATCCAATTTCTTCGGTAACCGAAATCGACCGAACGTTTAGGTTCGGTTTTTCAAAATTTTTCAAAACCGAAACCAGCCGAGTGCTCGGGTTCGGTTTTTCAAAATTTTTCAAAACCAAAACCAACCGAACGCTCGGGTTCGGTTTTTCCAAAATTTTTCAAAACCGAAACCAACCGAACGCTCGGGTTCGGTTTTCCAAAATTTTTCAAAACCGAAACCAACCGAACGCTCGGGTTCGGTTTTTCAAAATTTTTCTCAACCGAAATCAACCGAACGCTCGGGTTCGGTTCCAAAGTTTTTTATCTTTTTTTTCTCAGTCTTATTTTTTTTATTATTTTTATTTATAATTTTTTTTTATCAAAAATTCCAAAAATATTTCTTTTAATATCAAAAACTCCAAAAATATTTTGTTCTTTATTTTTTTTTTACTTTATTTGTGTGGGGAAATGGTTGAATTAGTTAAGTGTCCCTAGGAGCATGCTGCTGTATGTGCCCAAAGCCTCATCAGATTCTGAATAATAGCCTTAATGACTTGGTATACACAAACCTTGTCTTCCCAATTAGGCTATCACATTTATTCCAATCGTGAGCTACCTAACTCTCTTCTCACATGAGATAAGAGTTTTCTGCTTGGTCCTATTTTTCACAGTAGAGGTACTTTGATTTCTTACACCATCTCTATTGCATTTCTCCATTAAATTCGTTTCACAAATGTAACCCTTGAGACTCTCAGAAATTACCACTGAGGTTTATGGTTACTCAAAAACTGCGTTTATGATCTTAGTTTCGTGCCACTACGAGCTGAGTGAAACCCAAAATTCAATACCCAATCTGAATTGATGGTGAACAATTAATTTGCTCTAGTTTTCACTAATGAATTGACGGACGTATCTTCATGAAGTCTCAAAATTTTCTTTTGTGTGATTCCTATGAAATTGTTACAAACCATAACATTTCTTCCCTTGGGATCCAGTTTTTAATTTTTGTTGAGATTTTATATTTACCAGCCACTTTAAAAATTATTTCAAGCCTACTTGTTCAACAGACTACACCGGTCTCACAAGTACTTTGTTCACTTTCTATCTTATTTCAAGATTAGGACTGTTGAATCAAAGCTAGGTCACCCTAAAAAGCTTAATTAAAAGAAGCCTTTCAACACTTCTTAATATGTGTTTGATCGTTATTCAACGGGAAGAGATTCGTGCCCGGGATCATTTGTTTCATGTCTTTATTGACATCACCCTTTTTCTAAAAAGGATTGTTTTATTTCTTTTCTTTTTACACCCTTAGCACGAAAATCTTTGATTTTCCAAAATTCTGGTTCTAATAATTACAGGCTTTTTCATTGGATTGGTGGTTGATTAACTGTTGTGTTCAATTTTAATCCACGTGGGCATATTACTCAAAAGATACCGTTACACTTTAAAGGGATAAGACGAAGAGTTGCTGACTCAGGCGGGAGTCTAATTGATTTGATTTCAAACGGCGGTAAAAGGGAACGCGTGCGAATTTGTAACGTCCAATCTCCAAATGACGTCGCAGACGCGTGTGCGAATTTGAAACGGTTCTTCTCTAAAAAGCACAGAAAGGGCGCGTGTGAATCTGACACTCTCTCTCATGCGTGATCATCGCTTACCTTATCTGTCACGCATCAGTCAAATTCCGGAAAACCCTTCGTATTTCGATAGAAGAGTTCGGATTCTGACGGCTCTCCAAGAGGCAACACACCACCCAGATCACCAACCCCTGAAATGCAAATCCCTCCTTCTCCAATTCCCTCTCCTACTCACACCATTCCTACTTCCATTCCTACCATAAACCCCTTTACACGCATTCCAAACACTTCAATCCCAATGCCACCACCAATCTTCACCGATGCAACAACAACATCCACTGTAAAGGTTACCACCAACGTATCTGATACGGGGGTTCATACTGCTGCAACCGAACCTCCACCAGTATCCGAAACCATACACACAACCGAAACCCAAAAAGCACCCGAACCTACCCCTACCCAAAACCAACCTGAACCTACCCCTACACCTACACCCGAAACAACCCAACCCGAACCTACCCGAACCACTGTACCACCAGCATCACCACCACCACCATCTCCCGGTCACGCCTCTGACGGAGATAACCCTTTCCTTGGCGGGGAAAACATGACGTTTGATTCGGTCTACTACAGTCCGTTTTAAGTCCAGAGCGATGATGATGATGACGCTCCGGTCACAAAGAAACATCTTAAGGAGCTCCATGACAAGGTCGACTTGCTCATTGCCTCTTCCTCTACGTCTCAATCATCCCTCTCTGAAGCTGCTATTCAGAAGATTGTTGATGCTTTCTCAAGGGCTCAGCAAGACTCTGTCGCTGCTGCCACCACCACCATCGATGCCTCAACGAAAGCCTGTCAGGCTGCGACCGAAAAAGTCGATAAACTATTTTCTGATGCCTCTGCCCTGTTAAAGTCTTTACAGGAGAGTGCTGATGCCACCAAGACTACGTTGGAACCGATTCTTCAACAGTTGGCCACGTTTGTCTCTACTGAGTTGAAGTCCTTTGCTTCACTTCGTCAATCGCTCACAGACGACAACTCAGCTTTCCGTGCTTCTATTGACGAGTGTCTCTCAAAGCTACAGGAAGATTTGGCTGCAGAGAACTCGTTGATGGATGTTTTGGCAAAGAAGACCACTGCCCTGAAATTCAAGAGTGCTCAACTCTCTCATTCTCAACAACAAATTGACACTCTTCGGTCCGAACGGGAGGTCATCAAGACGTGTGTTTCGGATGTCCACTCAGCAATATCTAACATCCTCGAAGCACATGATCCGATACTCAATCATTCTGTGAGGCGTTCCCTTGCAGAGAAGCTCGCTCCTGCCCTAGACCTCTTAAGCAAAATTGAAGGGCTACCCGATTTCGTGTCCATTCCGAAACAAGGGGGAGAAAAGGAGTCTGCACCTCAACCACCTCATTCCTCAAAGGCAACTCACACAACCGAACCTCCTCCTGTAGGCCAAGCCTCTGGTTCAGGTGTGAAAGACAAAGGCAAGAAGATTGCTGAGGAAGAAGAGGAAGATGATCAAGAAACCATTCCCGACTTGTTAAAACGCAAGAGTCGACGCAATGATGCTGATGAAAGTGATCGTGTGGCAAAAGAAGCTGAAGAAGCTGAACGCAAACAAAAAGAAGCCCACGACCTTCTCGAGAGTAGGAAAACTCTTTTTCCTGCTTGGACTCGAGAGAGGATGATAAAGGAGGCAATCGACACCACGAGCATCTTGTGGCTTGAACCAGTTATCTCATTTGACTGTTACAGTTCTGTCGACTCTCAGTTCGACATGCCACTTACCCGAAAGACGTTCATCTTTCACGCCTTCGCCAACGTTTCTGAGTTCCCTCATCCTCATCCGGAGGTTGATCGGGAATTGATTGAATTCTATCTGAAGGCTGCTCAACCCCAATACAAAACCTGGAGCGCTCAGAAGATCATCAACGTTCGGGTCCTAAAACCGTACACTGAAGGGAAGTTTATCAACGTTCGGTTCAAGGTGCTTAGGGGATCTGTAAAAACCGAACATGCCATTTCTTTAGCAGATCTACCGAACCTCAATCCACATGATTGGATTGTTCTGCACAACATCCTTCTGACCAACGAAGCTGAATATGGTCCGATCATCGACCATCTTAAGAGGATGTTGGTGTGCTATATCATGGAGGTCGTACTGATGGATCAAGAGATTGCAACTGTCTTCAAGAAGAAACCGAAGATCTCTCCTGTTGGCTCGGCCAGTGATCTAAACCACATGAAGATGGGAAAAATTGACCCGAGGCGAAACTCAGTCATGTTCACTAGGAGTGAAGGACATAAATGTCTCTTTGCCTTAGCTGATAAACATCTTTATACCACTGCTTGTCTAGAGCATGTGCTGGGGATCATCCACAGATGCAAAGAAAATACAGGGGATGATATCAAGTATTTTGACGATATGATACAATGGTACATTCGGTTCAGACAGACAATCCTCGCGCTCATCTCACGTCTGTTTGAAACTGTAAAGAAGAAGGTTCCCGCTGCTGGCCCAAGCAAGAAGACGAAGTAATCTCGCTCCAATTTGACGCAAAGGGGGAGATTGTTGGGTAGCGTAGCTTTTTGATGTATTGCGTCCATTGGGCTCGGTTAATAGTCCAAGTTTTGTAACTCCGGTTTGGGCCTGTGCAACCGAGAGCTTGATAGGGTTTAGTATAAATGGATATGCTTGCATGCATATTAGAAAAGATGATGAGATAACGATTGATAGCGATTACGATAGATCACAGCTTATTTCTTCATCGTTCTTGTAAACCCTAAATCCTCTACAGTAGAAGTTCTTTATCGAGCTCTACTGAGGAATGTTGATTAATCATTCGACATTCTTCAATCCATACTTGAGTTGTTTTCAGTTTTCGTATTTATTATTTTACCTGTTATAAGATCTAATCGATCTTCAAGTTAGTTTTTTTTTAACTCATCACTTATCAAAAGTCAACCAAAGATAAAAGTCAACAGTCAAAGCCAAATTCAATATCTCAAAATGTCAACCATCAAGTCACACGTCGTGACCATCCCTTGGTCACATCATGACGATCCACTCGGTCTTATTCCAACTTGTCTCGACCGAACTCAGACATGGAAAATCACTAGAATTGACCTCACGAAGTGAACATCCATCAATCGTGTTGTGTGTCCCGAAAAGCTGAGCAGAAAATGAAACTTTTTAATCTCACTTCGTGAGACCTCAATTGATTAAAGACTTCAAATCATTGGATTTTGGCTTCAGACTGTGCTCACGAGTTGAGACCTCATGTCTCACATCGTGAGCACAATCTGAAGCCAAAATCCAAAGATTTAATTCTTTAATCAATTAAGGCTTTCACAAACTTTTCTAGAAGCCAAAGGGGACTCCTAAATTTCATAAAAATGATTAATTGATGGACATGCATGGCTCATGTATGTTCTCCATCCATTCTAGTTCAAAATGAAGAAATTAAAGCAAAATGCTCATGCATGGGTCCAATAATCAAACAACTTCTAGATCTGAACCATAATCATACTCCAAGGGCCCTTAGAATACATAATGTTGGCAACTTTAAGTAATGCTTCCATTCAAGCTTTCACAAACACGAAAAACATGGTACAACAACCTAGATCTAACCACTTTAAGCAATAAAACTTGTGCCCTGGACACTTACAAATTTCTAGGAACAATATGAGATCATGATGATGATGTTTCTTTCAAGCTTCATCACTAGAGCACCTTCTTCTCCTTCTTTTCTTCTTCTTCAAGCCAATAAACGTCCCTAAAAGTCCAAGAATCTTCAAAGGGATTTGGGTTAGGGTTTTTCTGAGGTGAAAGGGGGGTTGGAGGCTGATAATGAACCCTAAAATTGGATTAGTGGTGTTTAAGTACAAAGAAAACACTAAAAGATCATGGGGATGGGTTGTAGTAGCTGTCACGTCGCGAGCCTCTAAGTCCCATGTCGTGAGATCTGTCACAAACAAATAATTAAATATTAACCATGTCATGTCGTGACCACCCAATGGTCACATCGTGGCACTTGATTTTCCCAAAAAAATTGACCTTTTGACTCCTTGAAATCCTAAATCAATTCATCTTAGAAAGAGGGTGTTACAAATCTCCCTTTGTTAAATTAGATTTCGTCCTCAAAATCTATCTTTATGACCTTCTAGGTACACCGAATGACACAAACAATTCTTCCACCACGTCAATTCATACTGAGAAGTCAACTCATACAGAAGACTACGTTATAATACTACAATGAAACCCTAATTCTTAGCACAACTCACATATCATAACGAAGAACGAATCCATGACCCGATTTCTTTAAGCAATGAAAATTAACCATCACTACTCTACCTGACATCCAAAAACCCAAAACCCTGTCTGACTTCCAGACAAACAGAACCACTATGAAACACAGACAATATGACTCCACTATGCGACCCGAACTGAACAAAATCCTTCTGAAGCTAAATTATATTTCATATAACTAGGAAACATAATCCATAACCAATCATCACTATAGAAACCCTCTATTTGAAAGCAAGGGTGACTCCCAATGTGAGTCTCACCCCTAAGTGCAAGACTAATCTATAATGCACATCCCGATAACCAAAAATCTACATATTCGATATATCTGAGGTCACTTGCATCCATGCTGACCTTATACTATACTGAGATGCAAAAACCCTAACCGATTGCTGAGACTAACAATCTCGCGCATGATCACGCTACAAGACTCCGCCCAAGAGTCTAACCGATAAAGGCTACTCTAGCCTAATACCACAAAAATTCAATCCACTGATCACAGAGTCTCCCAACTCTAAACGTGATCTAACACCTTAACTATGTTAATTACTATTGGGTCATATACCTAGGAACCACACATTTACTACTTCACAATCAATTGTGATACTATCTAGTCCGCTAGGATGCTCAAACTCGCAGATTACCTAGATCTCCCCATCATTCCAACACTAGTTCAGAGGCTTACGAGCATTACTTGCTTCTACATGCATACCCTCAAATGCTTGGATGGTTTACTCTCCCAAGATAGCATAACCAACTGGGCCTTTCCAGTGCTTTTCACCCATACTATCATAACCAACCGAGCCTCACCCACAAATCTCACTTAATCTATCATAACCAAATGGGCCTCACCCACAGATCTCACAAAATATACATAATCAAGTGGGCCTCGACTACAGTCGTCACGCATTCTAAAATAACCAAATAGGCCTCGCACATGGGTCTGACCCACCAGAAGGCTATTGTTGAAACATGAAGTGACCCGCGGCAGCTAAAAGGTGTATTGAAATTGTGACAACCCGAAATTTCTTTTCTGAGCAATCATTCACTTCAATAGAAAACAGAACAGTTCCTGCTATCTGTTAAGCATTTTAGAGTTAGTTTAACTGTTTTAAAGCTTAGTACTTCAAGAAATGACAGGAGAAAGGATGCCCTAGGTTTATTGTGCATCGTTTTTGCAAAAACTCCAAGAGTTAGGAGTTTTCGGCCCAAATGGTGTTTGGACCGAAAACCTCCATGAGTATATATTTGACACATAGCCATATTTTTCTCTTTTTCACGCTTTCAAGAATAAGAACCGGAATCCTGTCAAGTATCATCCGATTTTTCCTTTTAGATCTTTATAATGCAAGTGTTTCTTACCTTATCTAGTTCATTCCTTCCATATTCAAGTGTTTTCACATGATTTCATCCATGAAATCATTCCATTTATGTAGATCTTCAAGTGTTCTTTGTTACACCAAGAACACCAAGAACACACACTAGTGTTTTGGGCCGAAAACACCCTCATTTGCTTCCTTATTGTAAGTATCTATCTCTTATACTTGTTACCTAGTAAGAGTACATGTTTTAGAGCCTTGAAATCGTCCCTTTTTCCAAGAACAAAAGGGTTTTTTGGTTAGTACATCTCCCTAAACTGAAAACCCTAAAGAAAGGTGTCTTTAATGACGTTAAGCCTTCCTCATGTGTAGTATTGAGTCTAGAACACTTCTTTACTTGTTGAAAGCCCTTGGAAATCACCTTAAGCATCAAAGAACAAGATTTTTCGGCCAACTTTTGGACCGAAAACCTCTTCGACCGAAAATCATATGGACCGAAATCCATGTGGACCAAAAACCCCAAAGAAACATAGCACTTAGACCGAAAGCTCCCTTAAGTGGCTATACAACCCTTAGATGCAACCCTTAGAACTTCTAGCACTTGAATCAAAGTGTTTTCCATGTCTTAGGGTGTCTTAACTTGGTTAATTAGTTGTTAAATGACTAATTGGGTACATATATGTGTTATTATATGATCATAAGGATTCGTGTGTGTGTTCAAGTCCTCACTTGACACCTAGCATCCTATACCATTCGTTCATACAAACCACTCACTACAGGTGAGTTCATACCCCCTTAATTAACCTTTGAAATGTTATTAAATGTTTTTAAATGCTTTTATATGGGGGGTGGGAATACAAGTTGAATCATGTTAGTTATCTGATCAATCACATGTGATTACTAACTAGCATACAATTGGAATTTCTATACTTTAAACTGTTTATCAAACTACTTTACATGTCAAACTCTTTATCAAATTCACTTTTGTATACTAAACCTTTCTTTTATAGTTTTCCAACTTATATATAGTTAAAACCATGTCTACTACATGTATAGTTATATAAATAAGGTTTGAAGGACTTAGGAGAGATAACCCACTTTATTTCTTCTCCTTGTTTGGTTGTGGACTTAAAGTACCCGGTTGTTTGTCCGGGTTTCGTTGAATTCTTACTTATATATTGTGTAAATATGTATAGATATAAAGACTTTTTTCTAAGTTCATTACATTCAGTCATACACACAAGTCTACCAAGAAACTATAATAGGTATAGTTTAGGGTTATACTACTTACTACTTCTAGACCAATGAAGCATACAAGAGTCAGTTCATTCATGAGTCATTTCTTACTACTATGAGTACATATACAAGTATACTATGATGAGTACATATACAACTATACTATGATGAGAACATATACAACTATACTAGAATGAGAACATATACAACGTTACTATCATGAGAAACAATACATTACATATACAATTACACTATAACATCAATGTGATCCACTGTATCGGAGCATGCCTTCATTGTCATGGCCCGAGTTGTGACCAGAATCTCCTGGAGGGAGAGCGTGATTTTGTGTATAGATCTATACTGGATTGACTATCCTACACCTTACTTCTAGCTACAGTGTGACCTGCAGGTCTTCGGGTGCCAAATGTCATTACTTTCGACTTCTTACATCGTCGTGTTCATAAGTCGATAGTATGGTACAATTAATCACATAATACCTTGATTTAAATCCGGTTTAAGGTAGTTAGTACAATAGTAGTTCCTATAATACAACACTACAATACTACATTAATTTACCCGTTACATTTGTTTGGTGATTACTTCACTTAAACATTAATGTACAAACTATATTTTGATAATGATAGTTACACTTGGGAAAATTACACACTTTTACAAGAAACAAATATACAAAACAGTTGTACCTTGGTAGAAGACTACTTTTAGTAGAAAATATAGGACTTTCTATGACTTACGAACTTTTACAAACACTTACAAACATTCACATACTTTTACTACAACCATTTACCAATTTATACATCAAATACTGTTTCAAACATTTTGATACAACCTAAATAATTATGAACTCACCAGCTTTAATGCTGATAAAATCTTTCAAAATAACTTGTATTCTCAGGTCATCAATAGATAGGTACCGATGCCAGCATTTGAGAAGATGGAGCGTTTTCAAGACTCATCGTATATTTTGATTTATGTTTTGGTGTCTTATATACTACAGAACACACTTGTATTAAAATTATATATTTAATGCAATGGATGATGTTTTTTGCTTACTTACTATTATAATGTGTTGTTGTGATACTGTACATGACGTCCTCCACCCCAAAACGTTTCCACCGTTCTTGGTTTTGAGGTGTGACAGATTGGTATCAGAGCATTGTTTATAGTGAATTGAGTATATCAACCCATAAAAGGTATACTAACTATAAACCCATTGGGATTAAAACACTCTGACCAAGAGTGTATACCTTTAAATAATAATATATTTAACTAAGTATACAAGCCTACATTCATACCAAAATCAGTGTGAAAATGACAAATACAAAAGTATTACGGTTGTTGAATATCACAAGTAAGCTCAGGGATGTATGGCCAGTCCTAGGAATGGCATAGCCTGATCAACTATGCTGGCCCGAGGAGTGGTTAGCATATGCCCTAGAATGGTTGTGATATGGCAACAAGTCTAAAAACTTACCAACACTACTACAATGAAAACACTAGAACACAACATAAGTCTAAAATACTATAGGAGTATTTTGTGTTACTATATCTCTATCAAGTAGCTCAATAGTCGTTAAGTGGATACGCTAAGGTTATATGCAATTTAAGTGTTGTAGAATCAGAATCTGTGACCTCTGCTTTACTTCCTATCCTTGTTTGGTTGTGGATTTGGAGTTAAGGCCACTTATTCGAAGGTCTATCCTGCTCTAATTTCATATAACTTGTATACACTACACAAGTATTGACATAACTGATAAAGGTCATCTTATAATTATCTTAAGTAGTGCGTCTATTTATATAAGATTTTTATACCCCTTTTTCTCGCATAGATATTATGGCTAGATTCCATCAAGACGACCCATACATTCCCAACGAAGTCAATGCTGGTTGGCTGGAGGAAGAACCAGAAGATGACCACCCAATCCCATTGGATGATCACCATGTTGAAGGTTTTTCTGATAGTTCCGACTCTGAACCTGAAGTCAACAACCTACCCCAAGCAGGTCAAGCCCCAATTAACAACCCCCGACCCGCGTTTCAAGGTCTCACACACTTCTGGGCAACAAACATGAATCGTTGAAGCAATGAACATGGTCAACCTTTACCCTACAACGGGGACCGAAGCTTTTTCAACCTAAACGAGAGTGGCCTAACTGGCCGAGTCCTACCTATCATGGTCCGCAGGATTGCTCGGAATGTCGATCAAGGTCAAGCAGCCGTCGACCAAATCGTGGAAATTGATGCCAACTCTGGTGTCAACACGGTCCACATCCGCCGTCTTGAAGAAGATATGGAAAGGACCAGGAGAACCAATGAAACTCTGCAGTAACAGCTGGCTGCCTCCCGAGCTGAAGTCTTAGAGCTCCGAGTTCACCAGAGGGCTCATGAGCGACACCTCCAAGAGGTGGTTCGTCATCTGGCAGAACTAAGGGTTCGCCCGAGGAATACCCATCACCGTTAGAAGATGTCTAGCATATCTTTTCTTTTGATTCAAGGAATAACCTTTCTTATCTATGCTCTATGAAGCTTTCGTCTGTAAATATTCCTACTTTCCAAGTACCCTAACTAGGAATCTAAAAACTGTCAACATTTTCCTTCATATGGTGTGATGTAAGACCTACTGCTAGGTCATTTTTCCCGAACTCATTATATCAATAATACCAGTAATATTGAAAGTTATCTAATCTGTTGGAAAAAAAACCTGTACTCTTGTATTTCCTCTACTTTTCTTTTATGCTCCTATTTCAAAACATACACTCATTCAACTGTTGGACTATGGCAATTTAGCCCATGGGACACTCTCTTTGTGCTCACAATTGATTCTAACCACCATGTACATCTTTCCTTTAAACTTATAGTTGAAGGATGCCTCCTCGCAGATCAACGTGGCGTAATCCTTTGAATACTCAAACTCCAATACCACCACCTCCTCCGCAATTTGATGCGGAAGCTCTGAATGCTGCAGTGGTTGCGGCTGC
The DNA here is from genome assembly GCF_002870075.4 of Lactuca sativa. Lineage (NCBI taxonomy): Eukaryota > Viridiplantae > Streptophyta > Magnoliopsida > Asterales > Asteraceae > Lactuca > Lactuca sativa. The sequence goes on from NC_056628.2 coordinate 122,259,833, forward strand.
TGCCGTGGCTCAATATCACTCCACTGATGCCAGCAGAGGTGGAACCCATGTTAACTCCACTCAAGGTGAACTCCTTGTGCGCTCGAGAGAATGCTCCTACAAGGACTTCACTAACTGAAGCCAAAACCATTCAAAGGGACTGGCGGAGTCATTGCCCTCTCGCAATGATTCGAGAAGACAGAGTCAGTCTTCGATATTTGTTCCTGCCCTGCCGCGAGTAAGGTCAAGTTTGCCACTTACACCTTTGAGGAGAAAGCCCTGACGTGGTGGAACAGCCATGTCAAGTAACTCACTCTTGTAGTGGCAAACGACATGGGCTGGGAAACTATGAAAGACCTCATGATTGAGTACTGCCCAAGAGGCGAAATTCAGAAGTTATAACAGGAGTTGTGAAGCCTAACCATGAGGGGCTCCATCATAGTTGGGTATACCACCAGATTCAGTGAACTGGTGGCCCTCTGTCCCAACATGGTTCCTACTAAGGGAAAGAAAATTGAAAGGTACATCTGGGGCTGGTGCCTCCGTACCAGGGAAATGTCCTATCATCACACCCTACTACCTTCGACAGTGCCAAACGATTGGCACAACGACTCATCGATCATGGAGTCCAATCCCCATCGTCAACAACAACCATGGCCATCTCAAAACCCTCCAAACCCGCTGACAACAAGCGGAAGTTCTGGGATGACAAGAAGAAACAGACAACTGCCAAAAAGCAGTAGATGGTGGCGGTACATGCCGCGATAGCACCCGCCATTGCTATTCCGGTGAAGCAGTACGCTAGAAGTTTGCCAAAGTGAAACAAATACAACTTCCACCACAACGGACCCTACCGGGAAATGCAATGCTCCAACTGCAACAAGAAAGGACACACTGTCCGTTTCTGCAAATCTCCGGCAAGGCCGATCACCCAAGTTCCCGGCACTGGTGTGCGCCAGGATTACTATGGATGTGGCGATGTGGACCACTATAAAAGAGACTGCCCCAAAACAAGAAATGCTGGTCGAGCAGGAAGAGTTCTGGCTATAGGCCAAAGGGAAGCAGTTGCTGAACCTACAGTGGTGACTGGTACATTTCTCCTAGAAAAATCTTATGCATGCATACTATTTATTAGTGGGGCAGAAAGAAGTTTCGTGAATTAGAAATTTGCACGCTTACTTAGACAACAACCACACACACTTAAAGAACCATTCACAGTAGAAATGGCTAATGGGAAAACTGAGAGCACTAATAGCATATACATAGGATGTACCCTTACTTTAGATAGCCATTCATTTCCAATCGACCTCATGACGGTCTCGCTTAAAAGCTTCGATGTCATCATCGACATGGATTGGTTGAGTCTTCATCGTGCCGACATTATGTGTTACGAGAAGGTTGTACGCCTTAATCTTCCGTTTAACGAAAATCTCCTTATCTATGGCGACAAACCCGGTACGAGTCTTCGTGTCATCTCCAGTATTCAAGCACGGAAGAAACTACGAAAGGAATATCGTGCATTCCTTGCTCACGTTGTCGATACGAGTCTAGAAACAAAAGAACTAAAGAACATTCCGGTAGTGAGCGATTTTCTCGACATCTTTCCAGAAGAACTACCAGGATTACCTCCGCAACGACAAGTCGAATTCATAATCGACTTAGTCCCAAGAGCTACTCCAGTAGCCAAATCGCCCAACCGATTAGAACCAGCTGAGATGCAGGAATTATCTGGTCAACTTAACAAACTGCTCAGCAAGGGCTTGATAAGACCAAGCTTCTCACCCTGGGGAGCACCGGTTTTGTTCATTAAGAAGAACGACAGATCATTCCGAATGTGTATCGACTACAAAGAACTCAACAAACTGACGGTCAAAAATCGTTACCCTCTTCCTCGCATAGACGATTTATTTGACCAACTGCAAGGGGCGAATTACATTTCCAAAATTGATCTAATATCCGAATATCACCAGTTACAAGTGTCAGAGGAGGATGTTCCAAAGACAGCCTTCCGAACTCGTTACGAACACTATGAGTTCGTGGTGATTCCATTCGGATTGACCAATACGCCTGTAGTATTCATGAACTTGATACCATATGGGTCATCATCGATAGATTGACTAAGAGATAGTAGGTTCACTTCAAGGTTTTGGCAGTCGCTACAAAGTTCCCTGGGAACGAGGCTGGACATCAGCACATCCTACCATCTTCAGACCGACGGACAAAGTGAGAGGACCATCCAAACACTGGACGGTATGCTGAGAGCCTGTGTGATTGATTTTGGGAAGGCATGGGATACTCACTTACCCCTTGTCGAATTTTCCTACAATAACAGTTATCACACGAGCATCAAAGCTGCTCCATTTGAAGCCCCCTATGGCCGGAAGTGCAGATCCCCTCTGTGATGGGCTGAGGTGGGTGACACCCAGTTAGTTAAAGGACAAGTTCCTGCCAGCACTCTCACTGGTACAGAGATCATTTGGGAAACGACAGAGAATATTGTTCAAATTCATGAACGATTGAAAGCCTCTAGAGACCGACAAAAAAGCTATGCAGACAAACAAAGGAAACCTTTGGAATTCTAGGTGGGAGACCGCGTTCTTTTGAAAGTCTCACCATGGAAGGGCTTGATACGCTTCGGAAAGTGTGGGAAGCTCGATCCAAGATACATATGGCCTTTCGATATTCACGCTAGAATCGGCCCTGTAGCTTACAAACTCAATCTACCCAACGAACTCATTAACGTACATTCTACATTCCACATCTCAAACTTGAAAATATGTCTGTCCAACGAGACTCTTGTAATCCCACTCGATGAGATCAAGATCAACGAGAGCCTCAACTTCGTGGAAGAACCAGTAGAGATCATGGACCATGACGTCAAGCAGACGAAGCAAAGCCGTATCCCGATTGTGAAGGTTTGCTAGAATGCCAAGCGAGGACTCGAATTCACTTGGTTATTTTTAACTACTTATTTTCTTAAACTCTAATTTCGGGACGAAATTCCTTCTAACGGGGGGATGATGTGACAACCCGCAATTTCTTTTCTAAGCAATCATTCACTTCAATAGAAATCAGAACAGTTCCTGCTACTTGTTAAGCATTTTTGATTCAGTTTAAGTGTTTTAAAGCTTAGTACTTCAAGAAATGACAGGAGAAAGGATGCCCTAGGTTTATTGTGCATCATTTTTGCAAAAACTCCAAGAGTTAGGAGTTTTCGGCCCAAATGGTGTTTGGACAGAAAACCCCCATGAGTATATATGTGACACTTAGTCATATTTTTCACATTTTCACTCTTTCAAGAACAAGAACCGAAATCCTCACAAGTATCATCCGATATTTCCTTCTAGATCTTTAAAATGGAAGTGTTTCTTACCCAATCTAGTTGATTCCCTCCATATTCAAGTGTTTTCACATGATTTCATCCATGAAATCATTCCATTTATGTAGATCTTCAAGTGTTCTTAGTTACACCAAGAACACACACTAGTGTTTTGGGCCAAAAACACCCTCCTTTGCTTCCTTATTGTAAGTATCTATCTCTTATACTTGTTACCTAGTAAGAGTACCTGTTTTAGAGCCTTGAAGTCGTCCCTTTTTCCAAGAACAAAAGGCGTTTTTTGTTAGTACATCTCCCTAAACCGAAAACCCTAAAGAAAGGTGCCTTTAATGACTTTAAGCCTTCCTAATGTGTAGTATTGAGTCTAGAACACTTCTTTACTTGTTGAAAGCCCTTGGAAATCACCTTAAGCATCAAAGAACAAGAGTTTTCGGCCAAATTTTGGACCGAAAACCTCTTGGATGAAAAACCATATGGACCGAAATCCATGTGGACCGAAAACCCCAAAGAAACATACCACTTGGACCGAAAGCTCCCTTAAGTGGCTAAACAACCCTTAGATGCAACCCTTAGTACTTCTAGCACTTGAATAAAAGTGTTTTCCATGTCTTAGGGTGTGTTAACTTGGTTAATTAGTTGTTAAATGACTAATTGGGTACATATATGTGTTATTATATGATAAATAGGATTCGTGTGTGTGTTCAAGTCCTCATTTGACACCTAGCATCCTATACCATCCGTTCACCCAAACCACTCACTACAGGTGAGTTCATACCCCCTTAATTAACCTTTGAAATGTTATTAAATGTTTTTAAATGCTTTTATGGGGGTGGGATACAAGTTGAATCATGTTAGTTATCTGATCAATCACATGTGATTAACAACTAGCATACAAATGGAATTTCTATACTTTAAACTGTTTATCAAACTACTTTACATGTCAAACTCTTTATCAAATTCACTTTTGTATACTAAACCTTTCTTCTAAAGTTTTCCAACTTATATAAATAAGGTTTGAAGGACTTACGAGAGATAACCCACTTTATTTCTTGTCCTTGTTTGGTTGTGGACTTAAAGTACCCGGTTGTTTGTCCGAGTGTCGTTGAATCCTTACTTACATATTGTGTATATATGTATAGATATAAAGACTTTTATCTCAGTTCAGTTCATTCAGTCATACACACAAGTCTACCAATAAACTATAATAGGTATAGTTTAGGGTTCCTACTTACTACTTCTAGACCAATGAAGCATACAAGAGTCAGTTCATTCATGAGTCATTACTAACTACTATGAGTACATATACAACTATACTATGAACAGTACATATACAACTATACTATGATGAGTAGATATACAACTATACAATGATGAGAACATATACAACTATACTAGGATGAGAACATATACAACGATACTATGATGAGAAAAAATACATTACATATACAAGTACACTATAACATCAATGTGATCCACTGTATCGGAGCATGCCTTCATTGTCATGGCCCGAGTGACCAGAATCTCCTAGAGGGAGAGCGTGAGTTTGCGTATAGATCTATACTGGATTGACTATCCTACACCTTGCTGCTAGCTACAGTGGGACCTGCAGGTCTTCGGGTGCCAAATGTCATTAATTTCGACGTCTTACATCGTCGTGTTCATAAGTCGATAGTATGGTACAATTAATCTCATAATAACTTGATTTAAATCCGGTTTAAGGTAGTTAGTACAACAGTAGTTCCTATAATACAACACTACAATACTACATTAATTTACCCTTTACATTTGTTTGGTGATTACTTCACTTAAACATTAATGTACAAACTATATTTTGATAATGATAGTTACACTTGGGAAAATTACACACTTTTACAAGAAACAAACATACAAAACAGTTGTGCCTTGGTAGAAGGCTACTTTTAGTAGAAAATATAGGATTTTCTATGACTTACGAACTTTTACAAACACTTACAAACATTCACATACTTTTACTACAACCATTTTGATACAAACATAGGAACTAAATACTTATGAACTCACCAACTTTAATGCTGATAAACTTTTTTCAAATAACATGTATTCTCAGGTCATCAATAGACAGGTACCGATGCCATCTTTTGAGAAGATGGAGCGTTTTCAAGACTCATCTTATATTTTGATTTATGTTTTGGTGTCTTGTATACTACAGAACACACATGTATTAAAATTATATATTTAATGCAATGGATGATGTTGTTTACTTACTTACTATTATACTATGTTGTGATACTGTACATGACGTCCTCCGCCCCAGAACCTTTCCGCCGTTCTTGGTTTTGGGGTGTGATAGAAATACCGAAGACCTTTTTTTGTTGAGGTAGAACTTTTTGTTAAAGTATCAGATACGAAGAATTTGAAGATCATACTGAAGACTTGGGATACCAGAGTGAAGATTATTGACTCAAATAAGAGAGTGTTTTGTCTTTGTATGCCAAAGTGTTATAAAATTAATGTTCACCATTTTTAACATTGTGTGTTAGATGAGTTCTGCCAGTCTAGGAATTGCAAGCATGGATGCCTGACTTTGTAGTATTTTATTGTTTATCACATATTAGGTTTTTCTATAAATAGATGATCATGTTGATCGATCTAAGAGCACCACTTCCAGACTTTCATTGTACGACTCTTTATTGAATACAAGTATTCTTTATCTTCGTACAAGTTCGACGATGAACTAAAAGCTCAAGAATCTATGATGATGAAAGATTCCATGGATCTATATGGACCACTCGCCTTTGTTTCCCACTCACCGCTACCTGCCAACCTCTCTCCTCAATATCATCATGCCGGAGAGTCATTATACCAAACCCCATATGATGACACACTATAGTATAATGAACCATAGATGGAATTTGATGACAAAGAAGCCTTTCAACACGCATTAGCCTTTGTCAACTAACAGTTCAACATACTCACTACATCCACCTACCGCAAAAATTAGCAGTTCATTAGACCTCCTTGTAAACGCAACTACAATCCTCAAAACAACTCCCTTCAACACTATACTCAGCCCTCCAAATATCCCAGCAATCAACCATATCACCCATAGTCTCAAAACACACCTTTGATGCTCACAAACTCCACTGAAGCATCAAAAGAAGATAAATCTTTAGATACCACAGTTGGTACTAAAGAGAATAAAGAAACAACTCTTATATGTCATAAGTGTCACAAGGAAAATCACTTCTCAAGAGACTACAAAGCCAATGTTATGAAAGACAAAGCATTTTATCATATAATAGCTCAAGAAGCTGAAGATAAGGTAAGGGCTAAAAAAAGATTTGTGGCACAAGTAAGGAGAGACCATCAAGTATGGTCTTCGGGAGATGAAGATGAGGACAATAACAAAAAGAGGAAGCAAGGCAAGCTGTGTTTGGTTGCAAAGAAAAAGGAGAACATCGAACAGCTGAAGAAAAACTACTACTTCATGGAAAAGGAAGGGAACATTAACATTGTTAAACAAGTAAAATTTATGATTTAGTCAAACAATTATAACATGCATGATTATGAACCAAATCTGCAATAACTTACTCAAATGTGTGATGATGTCCTTTCACATTATAACAAAGCCTTATATAAAAAGAACATAGTGACCCAAGAGCTATATCACCTGAGAAGAAGACTAGAAGACAAGAAGCTTAAGGTCACTATATTAGAAGCAGACTTGAAACTATAAAAGGATGCTAGGTTGCTTAGTGAAACTCAGTTTGATGTTGCTTTCAATCAACGAGATTTAGCCCGTGTTGAAATTGTACGCTTAAACAAATTCATAGAAAATTTTTTAATGAATGTGAAGCAATTGAAAAATAGGTCAATAATGAGTCTATAGATAACACTTAGAATTGTGTTTGGTCAAATTGATACAATACCGGAGAGATATGTCCACCTCGGTTTGATGGCGAACATCCCTACGTCCCATATGACAAGACGTTTCACTTCCCAATCAATGACACGACCTACCCCAAAGACATTCAATATCATTTTTGAAAACATCATGTCCTAAGCAATAACTGTGTCATTGAAGAGATTATGCTGGAAACATTGGGCCTCTTTAATAAGCCTCATTCCATACAAGTTAGTGGAATGATATACAATGGATCAAGATATGACGTGGATGAAGAAATCATTTTCGAAGGACCAAACATGTCCCCAAAGTCCCATGTTGATGAAGAGATAATCTTAGAAGGACATGACATACCTCACAAATCAAATATCCCAGAAAGAGTGAGTATTGCACCATCTGTGGTATCCCACCCAACAAAAGTCTCACCGCAGACTTCTGTTAAATCCACCACTAAGATTTAAGCTCTTCCTAAGGGAGTAAGAAAAAACAAGTTTGAGATAGGACATTGCCCTAAGTGTCAAGAAGTCTATAGTTTTGATGACTCTTCTCCTAGACCCATACCGAAGTCCAAACCTTTTAAGAGAAAAAGACCTAACCAAAACAAATATGATATTTTGTCACCAAAAGCTGATACACAGTAAGTCCTGAAAGTTGAAATCAAATCTCGTATTTAGAAAAGCAAAGCTGAGTCCAATCTTAAGTTTATTGAAAACAAATGATCACCATTTTCAAAGAAATTGTTTTCAAATGACCCTGCAGTTTACAAATCTTTTCAAAATAAATTTGTGCAAAAACATTTTAACAAATCTAACTCTTTGCAGAAGTTAAACCAAGAACAAAAAACCAAAATTCCCTAAAAGACTCAAATTCCCAAAAGGAATCAAAGTCCCAAACATGTACAAAGCAACACCACTGCAGTTGTCACTCCTCTGAACAAAAAGCCTGATCAAAAAGTTAAATTGGTCCTGGTTGATGACACTGAACTTGTCAATCAAAAGAACAAAGAAAAGTTTGAAATGAAATTAAATCTCGCTAAACACATTGATCATGTTCCTAAGTCCAAACCTAGGAAAACCACCTGGATAAATGAAAAGAAATTAACCTTTAGTTCTTATCCACTTGCTAAGAAAATTACCTCTAGGTCTAAGCAAAGAAATTTGATCCCACAAAGGACTTGGAAGATAAAGAGATAAAGAACAAAACATCGTCAAAAGTCACAACAAAACCACACACTGCATACTTTAAATTGAATTATGTTTTTGTTGGCCCAAAACAAGTTTGGGTGCCCAAATTAACTAACTAATATTGCGCGCAATGTGCGTGGAGGATCACGAAATAGAATGGTTAGTTGATAGCGCCTATGCCTTGCACATGACAAGAAGGTTGGAATACCTTCATGAATTTAAGGTAATCATACATGGTGGCCACATAACTTTTGGAAATGATGGAAACAGAACCATTTGTGGATATGGTGTCCTAACAAATGGAATCTTTTCATTTCAAAGAGTTTCCTATGATGAAAGGTTAAAACACAATCTCATTAGTGTTGGGCAACTCTGCAAAGCTGGTCATAGTGTTGAATTTGATGATGAATACAAGTCCATCATGACGAAATATACGTCAAGGTGTCTAATCAAGTCAAAGGATGCTGAAAAAATGTTCCCGTTAGACATATATTTAGTGATTAGTAAACCACAACCGTGTTTTCTATGAAAAGTAGAGTTGCGTGAGTTTGCGTATAGATCTATACTGGATTGACTATCCTACACCTTGCTGCTAGCTACAGTGGGACCTGCAGGTCTTCGGGTGCCAAATGTCATTAATTTCGACGTCTTACATCGTCGAGTTCATAAGTCGATAGTATGGTACAATTAATCTCATAATACCTTGATTTAAATCCGGTTTAAGGTAGTTAGTACAGCAGTAGTTCTTATAATATAACACTACAATACTACATTAATTTACCCTTTACATTTGTTTGGTGATTAATTCACTTAAACATTAATGTACAAACTATATTTTGATAATGATAGTTACACTTGGGAAAATTACACACTTTTACAAGAAACAAACATACAAAACAGTTGTGCCTTGGTAGAAGGCTACTTTTAGTAGAAAATATAGGATTTTCTATGACTTACTAACTTTTACAAACACTTACAAACATTCACATACTTTTACTACAACCATTTTGATACAAACATAGGAACTAAATACTTATGAACTCACCAACTTTAATGCTGATAAACTTTTTTAAAATAACATGTATTCTCAGGTCATCAGTAGACAGGTACCGATGCCATCTTTTGAGAAGATGGAGCGTTTTCAAGACTCATCTTATATTTTGATTTATGTTTTGGTGTCTTGTATACTACAGAACACACATGTATTAAAATTAAATATTTAATGCAATGGATGATGTTGTTTACTTACTTACTATTATAGTATGTTGTGATACTGTACATGACATCCTCCGCCCCAGAACGTTTCCACCGTTCTTGGTTTTGGGGTGTGATAGAAATACCAAAGACCTTTTTTTGTTGAGGTAGAACTATTTGTTAAAGTATCAGATACGAAGAATTTGAAGATCATACTGAAGACTTGGGATACCGGAGTGAAGATTATTGACTCAAATAAGAGAGTGTTTTGTCATTGTATGCCATTTTTAACATTGTGTGTTAGATGAGTTCTGCCAGTCTAGGAATTGCAAGCATGGATGCCTGACTTTGTAGTATTTTATTGTTTATCACATATTAGGTTTTTCTATAAATAGATGATCATGTTGATCGATCTAAGAGCACCACTTCCAGACTTTCATTGTACGACTCTTTATTGAATACAAGTATTCTTTATCTTCATACAAGTTTGACGATGAACTACAAGCTCAAGAATCTATGATGATGAAAGATTCCATGGATCTATATGGACCACTCGCCTTTGTTTCCCACTCACCGCTACCTAGCAACCTCTCTCCTCAATATCATCATGCCGGGATGTCATTATACCAAACCCCATATGATGACACACTATAGTATAATGAACCATAGATGCAACTTGATGACAAAGAAGCCATTCAACATGCATTAGCCTTTGTCAACTAACAGTTCAACATACTCACTACATCCACTTACCGCAAAAATTAGCAGAGTTCATTAGACCTCCTTGTAACCGCAACTACAATCCTCAAAACAACTCCCTTCAACACTATACTCAACCCTCCAAATATCCCAACAATCCACCATGTCACCCATAGTCTCAAAACACACCTTTGATGCTCACAAACTCCACTGAAGCATCAAAAGAAGATAAATCTTTAGATACCATAGTTGGTACTAAAGAGAATAAAGAAACAACTCTTATATGTCATAAGTGTCACAAGGAAAATCACTTCTCAAGAGACTACAAAGCCAATGTTGTGAAAGACAAAGCATTCTATCATATAATAGCTCAAGAAGCTGAAGATAAGGTAAGGAATAAAAAAAGATTTGTCGCACAAGTAAGGAGAGAGCATCAAGTATGGTCTTCGGGAGATGAAGATGAAGACAATAACAAAAAGAGGAAGCAAGGCAAGCTGTGTTTGGTTGCAAAGAAAAAGGAGAACATCGAACAGCTGAAGAAAAACTACTACTTCATGGAAAAGGAAGGGAACATTAACATTGTTAAACAAGTAAAATTTATGATTTAGTCAAACAATTATAACATGCATGATTATGAGCCAAATCTACAATAACTTACTCAAATGTGTGATGATGTCCTTTCACATTATAACAAAGCCTTATATAAAAAGAACATAGTGACCCAAGAGCTATATCACTTGAGACGAAGACTAGAAGAAAAGAAGCTTAAGGTCACTATGTTAGAAGCAGACTTGAAACTAGAAAAGGATGCTAGGTTGCTTAGTGAAACTCAGTTAGATGTTGCTTTCAATCAACGAGATTTAGCCCGAGTTGAAATTGTACGCTTAAACAAATTCATAGAATTTTTTTTAATGAATGTGAAGCAATTGAAAAATAGGTCAATAATGAGTCTATAGATAAGACTTAGAATTGTGTTTGGTCAAATTGATACAATACCGGAGAGAAATGTCCACCTCGGTTTGATGTCGAACATCCCTACGTCCCATATGACAAGACGTTTCACTTCCCAATCAATGACACGACCTACCCCAAAGACATTCAATATCATTTTTGGAAACATCGTGTCCTAAGCAATAACTGTGTCATTGAAGAGATTATGCCGGAAACATTGGGCCTCTTTAATAATCCTCATTCCATACCAGTTAGTGGAATGATATAAAATGGATCAAGATATGACGTGGATGAAGAAATCATTTTCGAAGGACCAAACATGTCCCCAAAGTCCCATGTTGATGAAGAGATAATCTTAGAAGGACATGACATACCTCACAGATCAAATATCCCAGAAAGAGTGGGTATTGCACCATCTGTGGTATCCCACCCAACAAAAGTCTCACCGCAGACTTCTGTTAAATCCACCACTAAGATTTAAGCTCTTCTTAAGGGAGTAAGAAAAAACAAGTTTGAGATAGGACATTGCCCTAAGTGTTAAGAACTCTATAGTTTTGATGACTCTTCTCCTAGACCCATACCGAAGTCCAAACCTTTTAAGAGAAAAAGACCTAACCAAAACAAATATGATATTTTGTCACCAAAAGCTGATACACAGTAAGTCTTGAAAGTTGAAATCAAATCTCGTATTCAGAAAAGCAAAGTTGAGTCCAATCTTAAGTTTATTGAAAACAAATGATCACCATTTTCAAAGAAATTGTTTTCAAATGACCCTGCAGTTTGTAAATCTTTTCAAAATAAATTTTTGCAAAAACATTTTAACAAATCTAACTCTTTGCATAAGTTAAAGCAAGAACAAAGTCCCAAACATGTACAAAGCAACACCACTGCAGTTGTCACTCCTGTGAACAAAAAGCCTGATCAAAAAGTTAAATCGGTCCTGGTTGATGACACTGCAGTTGTCAATCGAAAGAACAAAGAAAAGTTTGAAATGAAATTAAATCTCGCTAAACACATTGATCATGTTCCTAAGTCCAAACCTAGGAAAACCATCTAGATAAATGAAAAGAAATTAACCTTTAGTTCTTATCCACTTGTTAAGAAAATTGCCTCTCGGTCTAAGCAAAGAAATTTGATCCCACAAAGGACTTGGAAGATAAAGAGATAAAGAACAAAACATCGTCAAAAGTCACAACAAAACCACACACTGCATACTTTAAATTGAATTATGTTGTCGTTGGCCCAAAACAAGTTTGGGTGCCCAAATTAACTAACTAATATTGCACGCAATGTGCGTGGAGGATCACGAAATAGAATGGTTAGTTGATATCGCCTACGCCTTGCACATGACAAGAAGGTTGGAATACCTTCATGAATTTAAGGTAATCATACATGGTGGTCACGTAACTTTTGGAAATGATGGAAACAGAACCATTTGTGGATATGGTGTACTAACAAATGGAATCTTTTCATTTCAAAGAGTTTCCTATGATGAAAGGTTAAAACACAATCTCATTAGTGTTGGGCAACTCTGCAAAGCTGGTCATAGTGTTGAATTTGATGATGAATACAAGTCCATCATGACGAAATATACATCAAGGTGTCTAATCAAGTCAAAGGATGCTGAAAAAATGTTCCCGTTAGACATATCTTTAGTGATTAGTAAACCACAACCGTGTGTTCTATGAAATGTAGTCTTCAAGGTTAGTTGGCTTTGGCACATGAAACTTGCTCACCTCAACTTTTGGTATATCAACAACCTGGTTAACAGAGAGATTCTGCGAGGATCGCATCTCCTCAATTTTGACATGACACTTTATTCCATGCTTGTGAGTGTGTTAAGCAAAGCAAAGGAAATCATCCATGGATATTTGATTTATCCATGGTTGAAACATTGGAAAGCATACATCATAAAAAATACATTTTGGTCATAGTTGATGATTACACTCGTTTTACTTGGGTGTTTTTCTTGCGACTTAACTCAGAGACACCGCAGACCTTGATCAGCATCATTAAGGAACATGAATAAAAAATCAAGCTTCCCATTAGAATGATTCAAAGCGACAACAAAACAGATTTTACAAATCGATTGCTTAACGACTTCCTAGTGTCAAAAGGGATCAATCATAACTTTTTGGCACCGTAGACACCGCAACAGAAGGACATGGTAGAAAGAAGGAACATAACTCTTGTAGAAGCTACCACATGAATGCTCAACTTCGCAAACCTGTCTCTCTGCTTTTGGGCAGAATCAGTCTCAACAATATGCTTTGTACAAAACTGGAACATCATCACCAAATGCCTCAACAAGACTCCATATGAAGATTTGAAAAATTGTAAACCACATGTTCGTTTCTTTCATATTTTTGGTTGCAGGTGTTTCGTGGTAAAAAAACAAAGAGCATTTGAGAAAATTTTCACCCAAATCAGACGAAGAAATATTTTTGGGATAATCTATAAACAAAGTGGCATACATAGTTCTGATCTGAAGAACAAGAATTATAGAAGAAAGCTTTGACGTGAAATTTAATGATTTCTATGTCCGGAGGACCACTCCTCTCAATGAAATATAATTTATCATGGAGAATAACATTGCAATCCAGTCCCGACCTCTCAACATCATAGAAGTCAAGTATGATACACTCTTGGATCCTCCAGAAATTGCAAGACTATCAAATATCTTACTCTCTCCTTCCATGTAATTACAACATACCGAGGACTTTGGACGTTTAGTATCTGAAGATTCTTCACATATCACTTCCACCTCGCCGGTTGAGGGAGGAAATCAATCCCTACGATCCTATGACAATCACAACCATCAAATTTCCTGTCATAGAAGAAACAATTCCAATTGTCAATAAGAATCGATCAAGGAACTCTAAAGAATAAAAAGAAGAAGTTGAAGAGATAGTAACTGGTGAAGTTCCCGAAGTTCTCTTAATTCTTAATGCTTCACTCCAGGGGGAACTATCAACATCTTCAGCAGAACAATCTAATCAAGACTTATCTGTATGATCTTCTTAGATCTAAGGGGAACAAGTTCAATATGTTCAAAGAGAATCACCTCCTGAAGTGGAACATATTCCATCCATTGCAATTGCTAAACATCAACAATTACGTTTACACATATGGACAAAAGATCATTTGCCAAATAATAGGAAATCCTTCTACAGGTATATACACTTGGTCTTCTGATGACTTAACTAAACATTGTCATTATACAGCTTCCATGTCCTCCACTGAGTCCATCACAATAAAAGACGCACTTCAGCATCATGGCTAGATCATTTCAATACAAGAATAGCTTGCAGTATTTGATATAACCAAAGTGTGGGAATTAGTCCCCAGACCAAAAGGACATACCGTAGTTGGAACTCATTGTGTATTTCGTAACAAATTGGATGAATTCAATGTAGTAATCAGAAACAAATCGTGACTTGTAGCTAAGTGTTACAGTCAATCGGAAGGAATTGACTACGACGAAACATATGCTCCAGTTGCAAGGCTAGAGTTGATACACATCTTCCAGGCATATGCGGCGCATAAGAATGTCAAAGTACATCAAATTGATGTAAAAAGTGCTTTCCTCAATGGAAATCTAAAAGAAGAGGTATACTTACAGGTTTTGAGAATCTTGCTCCTCTTCATCGTTGTTACAAATTTGAGAAAGTTTTATATGGCTTGAAGCAGGAACAAAGAGCTTGGTATGAAAATCTCTTAATGTTTCTTATCGAGTCCAGATATAAGCATGGGTAATTGATTCTACCCTCTTTCGAAGTTCAAGTGAAAAGCATCTAATTCTTGTACAAATCTACGTGGATGACATCATTTTTGGTTCAACTGATCATGTTATGGTAGACAACTTCACCAAGATCATAAACAGTAAGTTTCAAATGAGCATGAATAGAGAGATTAACTTCTTTCTTGGTCTTCAAATAAATAAATACTCACGAGGAATCTTCATTCATCAAGAAAAGTATACCGCATAATTGTTAAAGAAGTGTTCCATGGATAACTACTCTTTGGCAAAAGTTCTATGGCCTTTGGATACAATATCACCGCAGATCCCACCGAAGACTTAGTTAAGCAAAAGGTATACCGAGGAATGACTGGTTCTCTACTGTACTTGACCGCAAGTAGACTGAATATCTTATTTGCAATGGGTTTGTGTGCCAGATATGAAGTTGATACCAAGGTTTCTCATCTGAATGCAGTCAAATAGATTTCTAGATCCCACAAAGGGAATGAATCTTTATGTGTTTGGTACCTGGAAGGAAACGAATTCAATATTCAAGTCTTTATAGACTCAGACCATGCAAGTTGTCAATTACACTGCAAGAGCACTTCTGGAGGATGTCAATTCCTCGGTGGGAGACTGGTGAATTGGTCTTCAAGAAAGTAGAAGTGTGTCTCACTCTCCACTGTAGAGGCAAAATATGTTGTCACAACCAGCTGTTGCTCTCAGATCCTCTGGATGAAAACACAATTCCTGGATTATGGTTACAGAATGGTAAGGATATCAATTTACTGTGAATCAGAGAGTGCAATTGATATCTCTCATAATCAAATTCAACACTCAAATATGAAGCCCATTGAATTATGGTATCATTTTCTCAAGGATCATATCCTAAAAGGTAACATTGAACTCATCTTTGTTCCATTTCATGAAGAAATAACATATGTTTTAAAAAAACATTTGACTCCACCAAACTTAATGGATTTTTATTAATGTTAGGAATGATGAACCTTGATCTTTAGTTTTTCTTGAAAGGACAAATTATGAAGACCTCAAGTCTTCACATCTAAGAAGTAGATATGTTTCATTCTTATTGTCATTGATGTTTGAAGCACATATATTTGTCTATGGTGTAAAATTTATCTCTTTTAAGTTTAATTATTAAACACAACTTTCATAAATGCCTCCTCGGTACCCTTTGGTTACCGAAGACTATTTATGATCTATGTACTCTCCGGGTCAATTTATTGTTTTTATGTCTAACATTGTGATTAAGTTACTCTGCAGTGCTCATTATTTCGCAGTCTCTATCATCCGACATACAACAATCCTTCCTTCAAGAACCTCAATTATTGTTTTTCTATTTTTCAATAAATAATGTTTTTCAAAGGTGTCCTATTTAATGAATCGCAAAATCCTTTTTGAATGTTTTTATTAGTTTTTATTAAATTTATTAAAACCTTAAATTGTATCTTTTTCAAAAACCGTAACTTCCTTCCTTTTAAAATAAAATGAAGATTTGTATTTTCAATAAAAAGTACTTTACCAAAACATTTTGTGAGCTAACTGGTCCAAACTCAACCATCAGCCGAAAAGTAATCCCATAACCCATGATTTAAGTCAGTTATTTCCACCGTCACCCCACATGTACCCATTTCATCATAACTTGCATTTATTGCATCCCTTAACCGCATTTAATGTTGGTCATTCATTTGAATTAAGTACAACTTCCTTGGTAGTTTCACTCAAACCTGAGTAAGACAACATAGAGTTCACTATTTTCCATTATAGCTGTATTTTTCCTTTTAGAAATACCGTTACTTTTAGGAGTATATGGAGTAGTTATTTCATGTATAAACAACACATTGGAAATAACTGGGATCTTAATACTCTGCACCTCGATCAATGCGAATACTTTTGATTAAATCATTTTTTTCCATTCAACTTCATTTTTATAAATTTTGAATTTATCAAGGGGTTCATCCTTGGAATTAACAAGTATACATCGTAAAGATGAGAATGATCATCTATAAAAGTAACTATGTATTTATTATTTCCTAAGGATGGAGTTGAATACAAATCACATAGATTACCATGAGTTAATTCAAGCATATCACATTTAGTTAACATACAAATTCTACATTTTTGTGTTAACATCAAAAGATGGTATTAATCCCTTTTTAGACATTTTAAGCTTTCTTTTACAATATAGATGTCCTAAACGAGCATGTTGTAAAGAAGAATCATCAATACTAGAACATGCCATGTAAATAGAATTTGCAACTGTATTGTTAATATTCCATTACAATAATATCCAAATCCAATGAATGCACCACACTTAGATGATACATACTTATTACATTCATACACTTGCTTATATCCACGTCTATTAATTATACCATCAGAAACTAAGTTTTGTCTGATCTTAGGAACATGAATAACATTCTTAAAAAGAACACTTTTTGCAAAACTAAAACATAAAGAAACACAACCAAGATCCACAACAGGTGTTTTATTAAGATCTCCCAAATACAACATTGATTCATCATTAAGTACATCATAATCCTTGAACTAAGAGCAATCTATACACACATGAATCTCCCCCCCCCCCCCCCCCCCCCCCGTGCTCCGAGTCGATCCACCATGCATGATGATCATCTTAAACATATAATGACTTAGGAATTAGTGATACATGATATATAATAGCAGTAGTAAGAATTTCAAAAATAAAATTATGACCTTGTGGTCTTGGACCTTGATCATTAGATCCTTGTCCAGAAGTGATTGCACCATTTTTGTTCCTTTTATGTAACATCCTGTGTAATAAATTTATAATATTTAGCGGGGTCAGGGTGTCGGGGAGCCAATTGATGTAATTTTGGATTTTTAGGGTTAATGTGTAAGTTCATGATTTAATTTGTAAAGATTCCTGAGGGCAGGGGCTATTTGGTAAGTTTTGGACAATATTTGTAATGAATTTATGGAATTAGGGGTTGCATGGTAACTATTGGGATTTAATTTGAAAAGAATTATGGAAGTATGGGTTAAAAAGGTAAATATTGGGTTAAAGTTGAAGAAGATTTGGTGGGGAGGGGCTGGTATTGTTGAAATCGCAAATTGTTTGAAGAAAGACACGAGGTATACCCGGTGCTCCCTCCCAGTGTCTAACCCTAAACCTATCAAGAGCATTCAGCCGCTATGGGAGACATCCCAGCCGCCACCCTCCATGTTCGTTCACCATTCCGATCAGACCAACCGTTTCCACCGCCAATCCGCCACCGGGATGCCATCGAGGCTGATGGACGACGCGAAATTGTTGGACGTCGCATGCTCGCCGGAGCTGTGAAGCATAATCGTGGCTTCCGTTTTTCGGGAAGAACTTAGCACGGTTCCCTGCTGTGATTGCTTCCATCCTCTCCACCAATTTCATCACTGTTTCGCCGTCGCCGTCTCTATTCCGAGCAGCAGCCGTAGAGGATCTTCTTCTTTTCCTCCGACTGCCTTGGGCGCCGCGAAAGTGGTCGTGGGAAGGTAGGTTTTTTAGTGTTCTATCATGATCAATATTGTTGCGTGGTGTTATGGTTTTGTGAGCGAACTTTGGGACAGGAAAAATCCACCACCACCACCTCAAGGTGGTGGCTGCCATCTATTTTGCTTCCTGCTGCCCTACGCCGCCACCAGCCACCATGAGATTGTTGTTCTCAGGAATTATGAGGGTGAATAGAGTCACACCCCCGAACCAAACAGCGGAAACGTCCGAGGGCTCGCGTGACTTAAATTGAATATCATCACAATGAACATACATCAATCACAACATAAGCATCACCATGCATCAATACATTACAACTGCCATTGTTCACATCAAGTACATTGTTTAAACATTACATACCCATAATATAAATTGTTTGATAGTTTTCCAAAAAAAAACATGATATCCTAACATACTTGGTATTACTCCTCGGCTTACCTGCTATCTGAGAGTACAAGTTATTTTGAAAAACGTCAACATATGGAATGTTGGTGAGTTCATAAGCATGGTTGTTAGGAAAATGTTTTGGGTAGTTTATAAAACCTAGAAAATCCGATATTTTTTGAAAAAGATAAATGTTTGTACCAATGTGTGAAGATCCATCATTTTATGCATGAATGATTTCAAAGCGTTTATAAATGAAAAGTTTTGCATTATAGTTACTGAAAAGTACAAATGAATGGTGTTGATTTCCTCGAAAAAAACCCGATGTTTTCCGATATATATATATATATATATATATATATATATATATATATATATATATATATATATATATGTAATTGTTTCAAATTGTTATACTGTCACAACGATTGATTATGATTTTTCCTTGATTACTCGGATAGTATTGGATTTGTTTACGTGAGTCGTTATAACCATGCATGATAATGTCTAGTTCGTCTGTCATGGCACTATGGCGAACACCGGAATTGATCTTAAGATTTTGTCACCCTAGACTGGCCGAGTCTAACTGTAGCGAACAACTGAGGTGTGGGGGAGTCACCCCTGTATAGATCTATACACAAACTCTCGCTCTCCCTCCAGGAGACTTTGATTATAACTACAGACTACGACCGACACTCGTTGGTGCCGCCCGTTATTACTCACTAAATCCCAATGAATCCGACCTATATTTTTTTACTGAATTGAAGGTAGGCCTAATAAATGAGGAAAAGAGGATTACAAGGTCCTACTAATCCCACGTATTATTTATGTCTAGTGGGTGTACGAAGGACACGTAGGCCTATTTTGCATTTGATTTATTTGGACCTTACTAGCAATGCTAATGGGCCACTGAGGCCCAATAGCACTTGAAAACCACTGAGGGTCCCTTAAACACGTAATTGGGTCACAGGAGGCCCAATAACATTGATTTTTATCGTTGGGCTCAAAAGTTATGTTAATGGGTCACGAAGGCCCAATAAGCATGATTTGAGACTTTCAAGCCCAAAGATTTACCTAATAGAAACTTGGAAAGAATTAGAAATAGTGGATAGTGTACTTAGATTTCACATTGATATGTGAATTCTACAACTACTTAACTTTAGTGACTATCCATATTCGGGTCGCTCTTTGACTCGAACACCTTTTCATGAATCATATACACACATCATGCACTTGACCTAGTGATATAAACTAGGGCTAGTATATTTGATTCCTCAATTTCGCTTGAATCTCGAAATCACTACATAGAATCCCAATAAACCAATAAAAATAAATTACAAACATTATTTCTAATTTGAATAAGAGTTATGAAACTCTAAAATAGTTTGAAGTCTCAAAGATTCTATTTATTTCAATATCCAAAGATTTACAAACACTCAAAAACCCTAAATGCCCCAAAAACCTAAATTTATAAAATTTAACCCTAAAAATTCTATAAAAATAGCTATGAACCATATAATTTGATTTTATAATAATTAAAATTATGAAAATGCATTCAAGGAAATTAAAATTTAACTCATATACATTTACCCTTAATTTATAAATAAAAAATCAAGAGTTTTATGCATAAAAAGTTGATTAAGTTGCATATTTTATAAATAATTGCATATTTTTATAAAAGATTTAAATTTTATAAATAAAGAAAGAGAAAAGATGGTAACAAACCTCTTAAATTTGGAACTCTCCCCTCTCTCTATTACTTGAAAACCCTAATACTCTATTTCCTCAAAATTATAAATCATTTCTCATTTTCTCCACACTTCACTCTCTCTCACACTCTCTAACACCAACTCCATTTTCTCTATTCCACTATCAATAACCATGGAGTTTTCCAGCAAACAAACCTAAGACCACTCCTCAAACTTGAAATCTTCATCATATTGTGGTCTTGTTGGAGGTAAAAGCAATTTATACTTCACTATTCCTTCAAGTATTACTATTTCGTCTTCTCCATAAACATTTTTCTTTGAGATTATTCACATGCATGTTCATAACCATGATTTTTATGATTATGGTGATATTATTTCACCCAAAAACCAACATGCATGTGATGATCTGCAAGCTTAGAGGCTTGATCATCAAAGTTTGTTGTTAAAAAAGTATTCAAATAGGTTCATAAAAGAGTTATTCCCAAATAAATATCTAAAACTTATTTTTTGATCAAATCCGATTTTTACCACAATTCCATCAACAAGATGTGATGCATTTGAATTAAGTACAACTTCCTTGGTTGTTTCACTCAAACCTGAGTAAGACAACATAGAGTTCACTATTTCCTTTAGAACTATATTTTTCATTTTAGAAATACCATTACTTTTTGGAGTATATGGAGTAGTTATTTCACGTATAACCAACACATTAGAAATAACTGGGATCATAATACTCTACACCTCGATCAATGTGAATACTTTTGATTAAATCATTTTTTTTCCATTCAACTTAATTTTTATAAATTTTGAATTTATCAAGGGTTTCATCCTTGGAATTAACAAGTATACATCGTAAAGATGAGAATAATCATCTATAAAAATAACTATGTATTTCTTATTTCCTAAGGATGGTGTTTAATATAAATCACATAGATCACTATGAATTAATTCAAGAATAGCACATTTAGTTAACATACAAATTCTACAATTTTCTGTGTTAACAATAAAAGATGGTATCAATCCCTTTTTAGACATTTCAAGATTTCTTTTATAATATAGATGTCCTAAACGAGCATGCTGTAAAGAAGAATCATCAATATTAGAACAAGCCATGTATATAGAATCGGCAACTGTATTGTTAATATTCCATTACACTAATATCCAAATCCAATGAATGCACCACAGTTAGATGATATATACTTATTACATTCATACACTTGCTTATATCCACGTCTATTAATTATACCATCAGAAACTAAGTTTTGTCTGATCTTATGAACATGAATAACATTCTTAAAAAGAAGACTATTTCCAAAACTAAAACATAAAGAAACACAACCATGACCCACAACAGGTGCTTTATTATGGTCTCCCAAATACAACATCGATTCGTCATTAACTACATCATAATCATTGAACTAAGAGCATTGTATACACACATGACTCCCCCCCCTCTGAGTCTATCCACCATGCATGATGATCATCATAAACATATAATGACTTAGGAATTAGTGATACATGATATATAATAGCAGTAGTAAGAATTTCAAAAATAAAATTATGACCTTGTGGTCTTGGACCTTGATCATTAGATCCTTGTCCAGAAGTGCATGCACCATTTTTGTTCTTTTTCAAATGACAATCTTGCTTCATGTGACCATGTTTGTTGCAATTCCAACACACGTTTTTCTATCTTGTTTGAACTTTTGTGATGGCCATCTTTCGTCTTCCTTTATTATTTTTATAATGTTTGTCATTTTCCACCATGTTCACTAAAGATGTAGGAACCTCCTTTTCTATTCCCTTGCCACTTTCTTGAGCTAGAAGACCCTCATCAATTCTCAAGAGACTGCCAAGTAGTAGTAGATACAACTCTTTTTGTGTATGTTTTAGTGTATGTTAAACTCTTTCCAGGATCGGGGTAATTTATCAATAACAATTTCAACATAAATGGATTCATGCATTCAGATTTTCTGTTTTTCAAATAGTCCTAAAATCCTCATGATTTCATTGTATTGTTCCATGATATGCTTTGAATCCACCATCTTGTAATTGTTAAAATTACTAACAAGAAATTTGTTACTTGAGGAAACCTTTACCATGTATTTGGATTCAAGGGCATCCCACGGATCTTTTGAAGATTCTTGATTTTGATAGATGTCAAAAAGAGAGTCAGTCATACCATTTAGAATGTGCCCACAAAAAATGTAATCATCATTTTACCATTTGGGTCTTCTTCTGGTTTGTTTAAGGGTTTCATCCTCCATTGCATCTGGTGCAAGAGTGCTTAAAACATGAACAACTTTTAGGGTACTAAAAAGGAAATGAATCTTCTTCTGCTAAAAAAAAATCAGTGCCTTCAAACTTATCTAATTTCACAAATTTGGAAGTCATGTCTTTAACAAATTCTATCATTTTTATTCTTTCACAGAAAATTATAGATTTCAAATGTTAGATATTAAGGGATTAGAATATCAATAAATACAAACTTGGATAGATTCAAGGATTATGTTTTCAAACACTTTCCAAATTTTGTAATTTGTCTCTTTTGCCTTGGGTACATGACTTTAGAAGTGGGGTAACCCAAGAAACAACCTATCTGAATAACAAGCATAATTCAAATTGTGAAACACATAATACTTTGTTAATGTGTTCTTGAGAGATAGATCAAACCTTAATAACCAGATTTTTAGAGTATATGGTTTGCAAACCATTTTCTAGAATATGATGAATGTTCTTGTACCAAAGGGAAAATCTAGTTATTGGCGGTTGCATCCAGATTTCACGCCAAAACTATTAGCTAATGTTCATAATTAATCCATACATCATCATGATGTCATCAAGGGATTTTAGCTAAGAAATGCATCACCCTTGGACCCCACTAGGGGCGCTTCCCCTAAGCCTGCCAGGGGCGTAACCCCTTGGAACACTGCACCCAGGGAACTACCCTCGAACTCCCGTATTCTCGAGTTCAAACTTATCACTCTAGGTATGCAACCCACACCTCCTAGATCAGTTAGTATATGTAATTTGACCTATCTCATTATTAATAATAATTAAACCAAAATATGTTGATAACACAAAAATCACCAACATATAAATAGGCTGCAGGGGGCACGCCACGCCCAGACAAGAGGCGCATCGTGCCTCAAAAGTGTGTTGGTCACATAGATTTCTTGTCACATGTCATACCCAGATTCGTCCACCACCTCTCTGTCTATAACATGCCATGTGTCCCCTTTAGGTGGTGCCACATGTCACTACCATTGTTCCATGTCACCTTCTCTTGCAAGAGAGGTGGTTATCCGACCAGCCCACATGGCAAACCCCAGCCCACATGGCAAACCCCAGGTGGTGCTACGTCATCACCCTAACTAATTTCTTGAAGATTCTAAGATAACCATAACTTTCTCATACAAGCTCCATAATTGATGTTCTATATATTCACAGACTCCTCTCGACGAGATCTATAACTATCATTAAGGTCTCAGCCGCTAATTCTCAGTAAAATTAGTATTTAGAGCGGTTTAGACTCTTAAAGTCCATGTGAAAGTCATTACTACTTCATACGAACTCCATTCTTGAATGTGTTTATATTGACGGGATAATATTCACGAGATCATCAACTATCTTTTAAATTGTTTCAGTTAACAATCAAGCGCTTTGAATTTCGATATTTGAGTGTGCACCACTGCGTTGGATCCTCAAAAAATCTTAACTTGATTATATGAAGTCAGATTTGGACGTTATCTATATGCATGGTCTTTGTTCTATGATTACTAAGACTTTTGCTTATATTATTTAGTTGTCACACCCCCGAACCAGACAGCGGAAGCGTCTGGGGGCTTGTGCATGATTTCACCCTTGTAGTATCATCACATAGTATATAATTTAAACATAACATCATCATCATCACAAAACATCCATTAGATGGTTCAACCCAACATGCTTCAACAGTTTCCTGAGAATACAAGTTAATTTAGAAGGTCAACATAAAAATGTTGGTGAGTTCATAAGCATGTTTTAGAAAATGATTTGTGTCACTTTGTAATAACAATAAAATCCTGTATTTTCTTAAAATAGTTTAGTATGTTTGTGTCCGATATTGTATTAATTCATGTGTGTTTTGATTAATAGAATTCTAAAAGTAAATGAAGAGAATGTAAAGAGAATGCCCCCAGACAATGCTATGTTGCCTGTAAAATAAAATGTTGGTATATCAACCCCCGAGATTGAGTACCGGTGCGAGTATGTTCCCGAGTAATCCAAAGAGAAAAGAGAATGGTCTTCCGGAAATTTCATAATGTTAATTATTTTAAGTGAGTCATTATAACCATGATAGATAATGAAAATTTCGCCTGTCTTGGCGTTTATGGACGCCGGCAGAAAATAGAGTATGGTTTTCGTCACCCTAGACTGGGGTAGTCTAACGGTAGCGAACAACTCAGGTGTGGAGTTTCATCCCCATATAGATCTATAAAGAAACTACCCACTCCCCCTCCAAGAGACTCTACTTATAACAAGTGGCTACGATCGTGCACTCAATAGGTGTCAACTGACACGTCTCACTAGACCCTTAATTGAATTTGCGTGATGAGAAACATATAGAACTCATTCCATGCCCAATGAACCATGTAAGTGAACAACTGAGGCTCACTACATATGTAAGTCATTTTCATGCCAGAAAGGAATGAGATTGTCTAACATGGGCCAAAAATATATGTAAAAGGAGAACTAAGGCCCATTTCACATGTAAGGTATTTTCAGGCCCAAATAGCACATAAAGAGTATCCAAGGTCCGTCGAGCATGTTAATGAGCCTATGAGGCCAAATAAACATATAAATAGTATTCAGGACCGATCAAGCATATGAATGGGCCACTTAGGCCTAATAACCTAAGAATGGTAAAAATTGACGTGTTTGTTATTATTTTGCTAGAATTAGCTCAATCGATATGTTTTTTGAACTATATAACTTGTTTATTTGTTTATTTCATTATTTACTAAAATTTCATAAGGCCCACTATTTGTAAAAATGACATTCTTAGCCCATTAAGCCAAAAATGTACAATTAAGGCCCAGCTTTAGTGACAATAACATTTTAGGCCCCTTTTTGGACAAAAATTGTATTTAAGGCTAGTTTTTGTAAAAATAACATTTTTAACTTGCTTTTGTCAAAAATATCATTTTAGGCTTGACTTTTCTAAAAATATACATTTTCGGCCCACTATAGAAAATTTCATCTGTTTAGCACAAATTTTCATAATTTCACAAATTTAATCCCTTTTATAAAAAATTTACATTTTTGACACAACTTTCTAGAAAATGATAATTAAGCCCACAAAGACAAAAATAAAATTTTTTTGGGCCCAAAACCGTGAGAAGCCCAAATAAGGCCCATTTATGAATATATTTACATTTTTGGTCCCTATAAGGTCTCAAATGTCAAGATTAGACATGTTTAGCAAAAATTTCCTTTTGAATCCCTTACTAGTCGTGATTTACATAAATAACCCATACTTTGTCATTTTGTCGAGCTTAGCCCCTTTGATGAAGTTTTTCTTAGATTCAAGTGACCTAAGTGTATTTTAAACTATTTTCTTGTAAGATAAGTTGAGATAAGTTTTATGTTATACCAATATAATCATCTTTTAGTAGATCTTTAAGTTCATGAAGTTTACAACACTTAAACACATATGTAACTAAAGAAAACACACAAAATCATGCATACACACATGGATCTACACAAAACAACTTGTGTTATCCCCAAAAAAGTAAAAATCGAAAGTAGGGGGTACGAATTCACTTTGCTTTGAAGTTTTCGGTTTTTGGTGAGGAAATGAGGAGATCTCGGCACTTGATGTGTTCTTGAGGAGATTTTCGAGATCTATGAAGTTCTAAGAGCATAGATCATGAAATGAGAGTGGTTTAAGGAGAGATTACTAGTGTAAACTAGGATTAAAATTTATAGGGCTTCACGACAACTTTCTAAGTTGATCAGAAGCTTGAAGTGAACCTCTTAAAGCACACCAATTCATGATTTTTAAAAAGAAAAAGGAGGAACTTTCTTTGGAGACTTAAGAGGATAATGTGTTTGAAAATGCAGAAGGATGCTGGTGGTTTGGCTTTTATGGCCATAAGTAGAGAGGGGGAGGGGAGAAGAGGAGTGTGTGTAGGGTTTGACCCAACTGATGTGAACCTTATGGAGATATGTTTGGTATTTCATGTATACATTGTGGATTACTTTGAGGTGGAATGCATTACCTAGCTAATCCCTTTTCTACTTTCTTTTCTTTTTCTTTTTTTTTTTGTTTTATATAGTTGGGTCGAGAATGCGGAAGAGGAAAAAGGAAATGAAATAGTTTGGGCCCTTTCTTGTCTTAGTTCAAATTTATGAGGCCCAATATGAAGATTTTTCGGCCTATGAGGTCCTTATGAGGGTTCACGGCCCAATGAAGCCCAAGATTATAGGTTATGGCCCATTAGGGCTTATGAAACCATTTACGGCCCATCATGGCCTAATAGAGATAAAATGAATCATTCAAGGCCCACATGACCCAAAATAATTTAGTTTCATGGATGTGGGTCCAGTTAGATCCCAAATAGGGTTCCTTGGCCCAAAATAGCCAAATTGAAAGTTTACTAGTCCATTAGGCCCAATAAGAGGATCTTAGTCCATAATAAACTAGAACCGTGATTTTAGGGTTTTCAACCCATAGTTGAATATATGAGATGTATTGTATTAGGTTTTGAACTTTAATTAGGAGTTTGGATTCAAATGGATGATTTCATTTTAGCATATAACATGATATTCACTTAGAGCATAAGTCTTATAATAGCTGATGTTTACAGGAAAATAGAATCTCCTAGCTAATAATGCTAGTTGTGACATCATCCCTCCGTTAGAGGGAATGTCATCCCGAAATTCTTTCGAAAGGTAAGATTATGAATGGTAGAGTAAGTGAGGGTACTTTTGATTCATCTGGTCTTCGCGTTCCTATGTGAATTCCGGTCCAGGCTTGGCGTTCCGTCGAACCTTCACAATCGGAATGCGGCTCTGTTTTGTACGCTTCACTCCTATATCCATTATCCTGACTGGTTCTTCGATGACCAGAAGATTATTTTTTATCTCGATCTCTTCTAAAGGAATGACAAGAGTTTCATATGATAAGCACTTCTTCAAATTCGAGACATGGAACACGGGGTGTACGTTGCTAAGCTCCGAAGGTAGTTGTAGCTTATATGCTACCGTACCAATTCGGGCAAGAATCTCGAACGATCCGATGTATCATGGGTTTAGTTTTCCTCGTTTCCCAAAACCAATCATCCCTTTCCAGGGAGAGTGTTTTAGTAGCACTTGATCTCCGACTTGGAATTCCATAGGTTTGCGTCGTTTGCCAGCGTAACTTTTTTGTCGGTCACGCGACGCTTGGAGTCGGGCTTTGATTTGGATTATCTTCTCTGTAGTCTCTCGAATGACTTCCGGTCCTGTAAGTGTGCTTTCCTGTGAGTTCCCTTTCTCCATCTGGGTGTAACCCACCTCAGCCCAACAGAGAGGCGATCAACATTGACACCATATAAGGCCACAAAAGGAGCAACCTTTATGCTTGTGTAATAGCTGTATTTTTACCAGAATTCAATCAAGGGTAAGTGGGTATCCCATGACTTGCCGAAATGAATCACACAGGATTGGAGCATGTCTTCGAGTGTTTGGATGGTTCGTTCGCTTTGGCCATCGGTTTGAGGGTGGTAAGGAGTGCTCATGTCTAGCTATGTTCCCATAGCCTTCTGGAGTGTCTGCCAAAACCTTGAGGTGAATATACTATCCCAATCCAAGATTATAGATACCGTCACTCCATGGAGTCTCACGATCTCTTTAATATAGATTCGTGTTAATCTTTCCATCTTGGAAGATTCTTTTATTGGCAGGAAATGTGCAGATTTAGTTAAGCTATCGACAATTACGCAAATAGCATATAATTCATCTGCCGTCTTTGGTAATTTGGTCACGAAGTCCATAGTAATCCTTTCACATTTCCACTCGGGTATTACTAACTGGTGCAATAGTCCCAAGGGCTTTTGGTACACCACTTTCACCTTGGTGCAAGTTAGACACTAGCCCACATAAGTGGTGATCTCTACCTTCATATTTGGCCACCAATAATGTTGCTTAATGTCCAAATACATCTTATCCGAACCCGGATGGTCGGAATATCGCGTCTTTTGGGCTTCGTTCTTGGTCATTTCTCTGAATCCCCCATGTTTTGGGACCCACATTCTATTCATGAAGTAGTAAGTTCCGTCCTCCTTGGCTTCAAAGTTTCTATCCATCCCACGCAATGTTTCATTTGTGACGTTCTCTGGCTTCAATGCATCCATTTGAGCTTCCTTGATATGTGAGGTTAGATGGGATTGGATGGTTATTGATAGGCTTTTCACCTGGCAAACTGGGTATTCTTTTCTGCTCAGGGCATCGGCTACCACGTTAGCCTTGCCTGGGTGGTACTTGATCTCACATTCATAATCATTTAGCAGCTCAACCCACCTTCGCTGCCTCATATTTAGCTCCTTTTGGTTTAGAATGTGCTGGAGGCTTTTGTGATTAGTGAAAATGGTGCACTTTTTACCTTAGAAGTAGTGCCTCCAAATCTTTAGGAAGAAAACCATGGCTCCTAGCTCAAGATCATAGGTGGTGTAATTTACTTCTTGCTTCATTAATTTCCTGGATGCGTAAGCTATCACCTTTCCACGCTGCATAAAGACACAACCTAACCCTTAATTCGAAGTATCGTAGTAGACTACGAAGTCTTTGGTTCCCTCTGGTAAGCGTAGCAGCAGTACACTATAAAGGGCTCGGTTCAAGGTTTGGGAGGCAGCTTCTTGCTTTTCTGTCCAGTTGAAAGACACACCTTTTTGCGTCAATGTGGTGAGGGGTTTGGCTATCTTGGAAAAGTTCTAGATAAACCTTCGGTAGTAGCCTGTGACACCCAAGAATTGACGGATTTATGTTGGTGTTTTCGGGATCGCCCAAGCTTCAATGACATTGATCTTAGAAGGATCTACATGAATCCCTTCCTTGCTGACTACATGACCCAAAAAGTTTACACTACGGATCCAGAACTCGCATTTGGAGAGCTTCACATATAATCTTTCAGCTCTTAGGGCTTCCAGGATTTGACATAGCTATTGACCATGCTCTTCTTTGTTTCAAGAGTGTATAAGAATATCGTCGATGAAGAAGATCACGAAATTATCAAGGAATGGGCGGCATACTCGATTCATGAGGTCCATAAATTTAGCGGGGGCATGTGTTAGCCCGAACGGCATCACAACAAATTTGTAATGACCGTATTGAGTTCGAAAGGCAGTTTTTGGAATGTCTTCTTCTCGGTCTAGGAGTTGATGATAACCGGATCTTAGGTCTATTTTGGAGAAGTAACTAGATCCTTGAAGTTGGTCAAATAGATCGTCAAGCCGAGGAAGTGGGTATCGGTTTTTGACAATGAGCTTGTTTAATTCCCTATAATCGATGCACATTCTGGAGGATCTGTCCTTTTTATTGAAAAACAAGACCGGAACTCCCCAGGGTGGGAAGCTTGGTCGGATGAATGCTTTGCTCAACAACTCGCTTAGTTGGCTGGATAATTCCTGCATTTCGGTGGGAGCAAACCTATAAGGTGATTTGGCAATTGATGTGGCTCCTAGTATTAGGTCGATTTGGAATTCGACTTGCCTTACTAGGGGTATCCCCGGAAGGTCTTCTGGATATACATTCGGGAAGTCACATGCCACTGGGATGTCTTTAATGTTTACTTATTCTCTAGTTTTATCCACAACATGAGCGAGGAAAGCATAGTTTTTCTTGTGTAGTCAATTTTGTGCCTTGATGGACAAGATAAGACGAAGATTGGCTCCATGTTTATCACCATAGATTACTAGGGTTTCATGGTTGGGAAGGTGAAGGCGAACAGCCTTCTCGGGACACATAATATTAGCATCATGGGGGCTTAACCAATCCATGCCGATTATCAAATCAAAACTCCTACTTGGATAGGGTCCGTGAGTATTGTTTGGGAGCAGTTGGGGTGGATGAGGCTGGATCATGTGGTGTTGAGGTGACCTGAGCAGTAACAGCGTGGACTGGTATTGTTTATTGCTTCTTTGATGACTCTGAGTTTTGTGGCCCTTTTCACTTGTTGTTCTTGCCTTTCTTGTTATGACCTTCCTTTTTAACTTCAGCTTCTCCTGCTTTAGCACCATTCTTTTTTCCATGGTCATATAACTTCTTGGCTAGCCATTTAGCACTGTCATACGTTCCAGGGTTTGCTGCGATTACATTTCCTTGGATTGGAGAGGTCAATCTCCAAATAAACCTTTCAATCTTTTCCCCTCAAACGTGATCATTCCTGGACAAAAGTGTGACAATTCACCAAACCTTGAGATGTATGCATCAATGTCAGAGTTTTGGGCTGTGACAACATTTCCTTGAGTTCTTCCCATGACATAGCATTAGCCATAGGGAGTGTCATTGTGACAACCATCAAAATTCGAGTCGGTTCTAGATTTTAATAAACTTAGTTGAACATATTGGCACGACACATACTAGAATTAGTAACTAGATCACTACTAGAAAATATAGCCTTTTACGACGCACAATGCGCGTCGTAAAACGCTCAGACGACGCGTAAATGCGCGTCAAGAAAGGCCCTATCATAACGGAGGACAACGCGCATTTGCGCATTTACGACGCGCAGTAATGACGCGCAATGCGTATAAAGAAAGGCCCTATCATAAATAAAGACGACACACATTTGTGTGTCGTAACCTTACGACGCGCATGTTTATGACACGTAATGCGTATCAAGAAAGGCCCGGTCATGAAGGCAGACGACACGCCATTGCGTGTCGTAACGTTACGACGCGCTTTTACGACTCGCAATGCGTATCTACTATCATTTGCATGTCATTAATTCCAGCTGCTAGTTAACTACTAAAGGTTAGCAAAAACATGTAAATGTGTTTCAAAAGACTACCTAGTATTACAACACATGTCAAAAGACAATACCTAGCATTTCACTATTAACCATAACATTGTTTTGCGGATACATTGTCAAAAGACCATAATCATCGATAAATGAAGCCTTAACAAACTCTAACCATTCTTCATGTATCTCATCGGTATCATCAGTTGTGTACTCAACTTTGCCATCTCCGATCTGTGAAAAAAAATTTGGATATTGTTTTTATTAATAAAAATTAGCATATTAACATATTCTGTAACAGTAAGTTGCTATATTTAACAAATAAGCATAAAATGTAAATTATTCTTTCTTAATAGGGCATTGTACTTTCAAATGAATGAAAGCACATTTTATTTTCTCATGTAAGCTAATATTTCAATTATAATTGTGAGAGTAGGATGCCATAAAATGATCCTTTTTTCAATTCCTTTCCTATTAAATTACAGTAATGAAAGTAGAATGTTATATCCTTACATTGTCTTTGACCAACACTTCAATTCCTTCTTCCACTATCTCCTTCATGAATCTTAGCATGTAGTAGCCACATTCGGTACCTCCGGGCTGAACTAGACACTACACAATTACATATAAAATGATCATTGCAATTGATCCAAAAAATAAAGTTAAAAACTACAATTTCAATAAGGAATTAAGTGCTTACCGTAACATTAACCCAATTTAGTTTAACCCTTTTATAGGATCCACTTTGTGTAGCGTACAAAACCATTTCCCTTTTAAAAATATCAACAAATAGGTGTTTATTGTATTCACATCAAATGCTTTGATAATTTATATTACTTACAAATCAACAATTTGCTTCAACTGCATATTGAAATTGGCAGAACTCAAGGAATCAAGATAATAGCAAGTATCCGATTTCATATCTAGTACACCCAATACCCAATGTCTTCTACAAAAACCACAAACAAAATGAAGTCATATAATAAACATAATTGTAGTCATTTTCAAAATAAAATGTCAAAATCAAACCTGGGATTGTAGGGCATAAAGATGAGGTCATTGCCCTGTCTTTTAGACAACCGATCTGCTAAACCTCTGCTTGCATCGTCAATATTCTTTGATTTCCCTTTACGCGTACTTGGCGAAATTAATACCGAGTTCACAAAGCAAATTTCACGATCTCTTTCTGGGGAGCCATACGTCATTTTGTTAAACAGTACCCTGTTATCATACAAATACTAAATTCATTAAACAAATTTTGTTTTAAGACACAATGATATTTAAATTAAATTTCTTGCACTTACATTATATAAGACACAATAATAGCACCAGTCAGCTCATCCGTTGTAAGAACTGCTTCAAAATCATCCCAATTTAAGTACGTGTAACTATCCTACCCAAAAAGATCATTCTCACTCTGCACTTTTATAGAATCAACCTTCGTAACTTGTCCATTAGCCATCATTGCAATCATTTTCAAAATACTACTCTTCTCAATCCTTATTCTTGTCTTCATCTGTGCTCAGTTCCACCTTCTTTGCAAGGTCACATTTTGTTTCTCATACTTTTTTATCTTCTTTTCTATTCCATTCCCTTCTTCCATATCATCCACTTCTTCCACATCACATGGTTCTTTTTGTTCATGATCAACCATTTTTCCTGTCCCCTTTTCTTTCTTATTACTTCCTATTTCTTCTTTTAAAGGTGTTGCACCTTCCTTCAGTGATGTTGCGTGTTTCTTCACTGGTGTCATAGGTTTCCCCACCACTTTTCCCTATATAAATTATCAAAAATATAGAATGAAACAAGAATCATTTACTGAAGTTGAAAAAGAACTCACTCAAATATTAGAAAAAATAAGAAAACCAAGGGAAAATCTGTGAAAATTAACAGGCCAGAGCATCGAATAACTAAGTGTCTAGGCCAACTTAGTATGCGTCCCAGTGCATCTTTGACCTTCACAATGAACTCCTCTTCAAGTAAAATGAGTATTAAAGCTTCTCCTTGAAAATTTGTTTCCATCATAACTTCAATGTTTTCATCTGTTACATAAACGGAAAAAATAATTAAGATCCAATCTTCTAAAAAATGAAAATATATAAATAGTAATAATGCAAATATTTTTCAAAATATCCGATGCACTATACTTCATTATGGTTCCTTTAGCGACTACATTTGCAGCAAATTCAACCGCAAGAAGACATGAATTATCCTACCAAAATATAGTATGTTAGTTTGTAGAAAAAGAAAATTTTGTGAATATATTTTTCATAATTGTGTTCAAGGACTTACAAGTGATTCATCACGTGGTTAGTTTTCAACATCTTCAATGACGCCCCCTACTTGGCAACTTGCGGCTTCAGAAACATTAAGTACACCTCTTTTTAGTTTCTCCAAGTCATCTTCAAGTTTGTTGATTCGTTTATCCACCCTCTCGTTCTCAATATCCAAGTAATACTTAACATTCTTGGGTAAATAAAAGTATTGTTGTGGCGTTATAAATTTGCCCATCCCTCGTACACGCCCACGTTGTTCCTGAGTATCCAAGGCCTCTGTAAGCACATCATGTGTTCCGTATGCAACCTCTCCAAAGCTTCCAAATTTCTACAGCTCATCCTGTAAAAAAATTGGGACAAATGTTATTTTTTTATATATATTTGGCGTTCAATGAAACTTACAATTTTATCAATAATCATCTTGACATCTGATTCGTATCCTCCTGTCTTCAACTCTCTTGCTTTTTTCCACAACAGTGTCCTATCAATCTCCTCTTCCGTCTTGCCGGTTTCTTGCATCTAAATTATCAAGAATAACAAATTCAATTAACATAAATATATACAAATAAAATAATCAATACATAGTGGGAATCATACGATGTCATTAATTAGTCCGGCATACCTTTTCTGCTCAAACGATGATTGTATTTATGATGTGCATGAGTATTTTTAGCTTTTGTACTTTTCTCCTGCATTAGAAACATTAAAATTGTCACTACAAACTTTTAACTTTCCATTTTTTTTTGTGATTCTATTGGATATAAATGGATATAAGAAAAGTTTAACTAACCTCCCACATTTTTGTAACCCTATGGGATACAAAAACTTTCCAATCTTCTTTCTTTATAAACGGATAATCTTTTGGAGGTTTGAATAGATTTGCCTTGGGATCTTTACTTTGGTTCTTAATAAACTTGGCATATAGATAATGCTTGAAGTTTCTCCACTTCTTCCCGATCGATGGGAGAGTTTGCTTCCGACTCTTTGGGTCAAGTAAAAACTTTTCATGAAACATAAAAAAAAGGGTTGGTTAAAAAACAGATCTAAACAGGGACAAAAAAAGAAACAGGGAGAAAAACAGAAACAGGAACAAAAACAGGTAATAACAAGAACAAATAGAGACTTACCAAAACATATTGCCATAATCCTTCCTTTACTTCTTCACTAACTTCCAGCCAAGACGCGTAGGTTATGGGAACCATTGTTCTTGCAACCAAACCCTCAAAAGTAGACAGTTTTGTGGCTTCCTTTCCAACCGGGACACCTTTTTTATTTTAAGTTATTATGAGTTTCACTTTATTAGCTTTTGCCTTATATATCGGACCTCTTTGTTTAGATTCTTCATCGTGATTAGAAGCTGAATTTGATTTCATGTCACAAAAATACAACCTGTTTCAATAAGGATTCAAATAAAATTAAGTACATTGTTATTTGTTGTAGTTGGAAAAAAATTAATCACATTCAAAATCTGAAATATAAACATACCAAAAGCATTATTATTCTGCAAAAAAATATTT
The DNA here is from genome assembly GCF_002870075.4 of Lactuca sativa. NCBI lineage: Eukaryota > Viridiplantae > Streptophyta > Magnoliopsida > Asterales > Asteraceae > Lactuca > Lactuca sativa. The sequence continues at coordinate 122,295,192 of NC_056628.2, forward strand.
AAACTAATATGCCCTCGCCATCCGGGCGCGTACACAAAAAATCATCATCAAGGTCTAATAAAGCAGAGTCTTATGTTAAATCAAAAGTAGCATCAAATTCCAACATATCATCAGTTTCACCATTTGATCCACACTTGTACATCCTATGTGGTGTGAATCCAACAACATGCAAATTCTCATCTTGTTGATCTTGAACATAAAAAACCCGTCTGACTTGACTAGCTAATACGAAGGGTTCGAACTTCTGACCAAGCCTATCAAACTTAACTACCGTGAATCCTAAATCATCCTTTTTTGCTCCAGGAGTATCAACCCAATCACACATGAATACACGAATAGTAAACATGTGTGACAACCTGATATTTCAACTCTATGTAATGACCTAAAAAGTCAAGTATTGTAACCACTTTTGATATAATGAAATTAACTTCGAAAATAAAATGTCCAAAAAGTCTCTAATTAATTACCTACTATGTTAGATGTCATTAAACTGTGATCGTACGTAAAAAGAATGCCCAAATCTGACTTCGTATAATGAAGTTGTGATTTTTCTATGTTCGGCTTACCAACACACAGCTAAAAACTCGAATCGGAGATCGAGCGACTTTTCGCCGGAATGAACTAAATATGAATTGAAGGTCTCGACAATGGTATTACAACGGTAAAAAGTCTGGCAAAAACAGACGTCAGATAATGAAGTTATGAATTTCTAACGAAATTTTCTTACCGCGAACTTTTAAAAATAAATAATAAAAATACTTTCAAAATTTGCCGACGGGATCTAAACGAAAGTTGTAGAGCGTAGTCTCACCTACGCGTGGATATAAAGAACGTCGAAAACGGAGTTCGTATGAAGAAGATATGAAATTTTGAAGTTTATTAAATAATTAAAATATAAACTTTATTATTTAATCTTGGTATTATCCGAAGGAGGAGTCACCAGGTCGATCCGAGTTACGCCTAGCGTACGCTCGTACGGCCAGCGTACTCGAGGCCTAGGCCTCAGATCGTCCATGTCGCCCCTATGCGAGGCTATGGCCCGTCCCATCCGAAGTTCCGAAGCAGTCGAGGATGCGGTCACGCATGACGCATGCGTACGCCCAGCGTACCGAGGCGGTTCCCACCGCTTATAAAAGGGATGCGAGGGTTCTGAAATAAAGGGCCAATTCCTCTCATCTTTCTTGCGTTTTTGCCTCGTTTTCCGTTCACGTACTATCCCGAATCCCCGATTTCCTTGCTCAAGTCTCGAAGGTCGTTTGTGCTCTCGAGATTCCCGAGAATCCCGAGAAAATCCGTTTTCTCGAGTCGTAATTCTACTCGGTTTTTCATCTCGCCTTTTACGATCTTTCAAGTGAGTTCATACCCTTATAATCGACACTTTTAAATGTTTTATAAATGCTTTTATACACTTTTAAAGAGGGATATACAAGTAAAACACACGATTATTGTCGTGTGTTATATAAAGTTTCATTATACACCTTTTTATCAACGAAATCATATGTGATTTATAACTATTATAGGGAAACTTTCATATGCAAAATATATCACGATGACATCATACTTTTTGAAATGAAAAATGTTGTTATATATGTATGAATCAAACACTCTGCTTATACTGTATGTATATGTGTCCATCTTAGACATTATAAAAATTATACTTTTCATAACAAGTGAGCATTTTACTAGGGATTACTATACAAACGAGACACATTTATAGAAAACTATAATAGGTATAGTTTTACGAGTACATTACGAATTTTTACCTACTAGAAACACTATTTTCAAGAAGTCACATTCACATACAAGAACAAACGGACATTTTTACACGTAAATATGTTTTTATACTAAGTTTTGTGAGACATTAACTTCACGTACGTTCGAGTACACATTTCAAGTTCAGTATTATATAACAGAATCCCTTGGAGGGGGAGCATGGTGTTTGTGTATAGATCTATACGGGCTTGACAACTCCGCGCCCTAACTAATAGCTACAGTACACCATTTGGGGTGACAAACGTCAGAACATTCCAACGCCTGAAGAATGTTGTGTATAGGCATTTCTAGTCAATAGCATGGTTATAAAACTCACATGTAGTATTAAAAACACATTGATTTGCGGGGTTTTGCAGATGTATCGGCAATTTTTATACGTACATACATTTTCTAGGAATAAATATTGGCCTTGATAGAAGGCTACATTTATACTAGTAGGAAATATGGGATTTTCTAGGAACAAACAAACAAAAACGAATCATTTCATTTCATACAAACGTTGTCATTTAATACTTATGAAACTCACCAGCTTAAATGCTGATCTACTCTTTCAAAACTACTTGTATGTCCCAGGTATTCAGTAATTACAGGTAACAAACAGCTTTTGAAGAAGGGACGTTGCGACGCGAGTTTAAACTCATATTTTGGCATCATATTGTAATTGGTTTTGAACATGTACCTTTTAACAATGTAAACTTTCAATTATATATATGATGGTTGTATTTCTTTCTTTACTATATATTCATTTGTTACGTTACCACATGAAGTCATCCGCCCCCGAACGTTTCCGCCGTTCCAGTTTGGGGGTGTGACAGATTGGTATCAGAGTAATGTTTATAGTGAACTAAGTATATTGAACCACATAAGATATACAAACTATAAATGCTTAAAGGACTAATACTCTCTGAAAAAACATTTTTTTTTGTTTTATGCCTAAGCCGCGTTTCGTTTAACTTAAATTGTTAGTTCATTTAAGTATAAATACATGCATACGGCAACTTATTTTCATGATTATAGCTATACAACAAGTATTTAGACAAGTTGGACACTACGATTAAGACTCGATATATGTAATCAGATTTGGGACAAATATAGCATGATCAACTATATTTGCCCGAGATCGGACCAATGTATATCGAGGAATGCTCGTAGTGAGCAACAAGTCAAAACTTACCAAAACATCACAAGGATCAAACACACGAAATTAAATACTATAAGAGTATTTGCGACATAAAATAGCTTAACTTACATGTTTAGTCTTACATGTTCCAAATTTTATTCAATTCTTATAACCCTATTCTCGTACAGTCAAATGGTTGGATTTCATCACCCCGGCGACCCCTACTATCCCAACCAAGGCAACGGCGGATGGATCGAAGAGGATCCCGAGGAGGACGAAAAACCCATAGAATTGGATCCCGAGCCGGAGGTGATCAACCCACCACCCACACAACCTCCCGTCTTCGTAAGGAACTTTCAAGGACCGACTCCCGTTTGGGGAAGTCACCTCCACCATTGGAGCCAACAACAAAGTCTACGCCCTCCCTACGACATGTGCCGAGACTTCTACGATGTCTGCGGCGAAGGTTCAGCCGATAGGGCACTCCCAGTCATGGTGGGCAAACTAGCCAACCAGTCCTACCAATCCGGAGATCAAGCTAGCTGGATTCGAGATGTCAACGTGGAATTATAGGTTCACACTTCCGACATCCGTAGGCTGGACAGAGCTCAGGACAATGCCCAACTCTAAACCGAGGCATTCCAAGCGCAAATGATTGCAGCCCTCGTCGAATTGAGGGCACAACAAGCCGCCTTCGATAGGCATCTTATGGAATCAAAGCAATCGGATGCGGAGTCAAGCTCCAAGCGCAACCTACGTCGCAAGTAGTGCTTGCCAAAATCCCAAATTTTGTTATAATTAGGACCTCGGCTAAAAGTTTTTTATTTTTCTTAAACTTTGTAACCGGAGACCCTTATAGGGGTCAAATTTTCGTGATTGTTGTATCAACTATTATATTAATATAAGTGCCACACTATTATTACTACGTTGAGTATTAAGTTCAATCCTTAAAATGTTATGGAGAAACCATATGCTTGTTTCATATATTCGGTCTTACGAATAAATTTCATTCTTCTATCTTTGAGACTCATACTATCATCTGTTGTTGAACTATAGCAATTTAGTTCATGAGACACATTCATTTTCTATGCTATGGAATTCTTATCTTTATCTTTTCAACCTATAGTTGAAGGATGCCTCTGCGTAGAAACCCGAGACGAAACAACGGTGGGGAAGCACCTATACCACCACCGCCTCCACCTCCTCAATTTGATGCTACCATGTTCCAAGCAGCAGTCACAGTAGATGTGGCGGCTGCCATGTCACAAATCAATACCCTGTTGGATTAGTGTCTAAGTCCATAACTATTTTCGTATGTACTTGACCCGATGGTGCATGGTCCTTTTGGGTTGCCTTCACCAAAGCAACTTGATTGGAGAAATGAATAAAGAGAGAGAGGATAATATGATTTATTAATATATTATAAGAATAATATATTAAAGGAGAAATCATATTTGTTTAATTAATATTGGTCGATAATTAATTAAGAATTAGTTTTGTGATCAAATGTAATTAATTAAACTAGAGGGGCTGATTTGTAATTATGTGATAGTTACAAAATAAGGTAAGAATTATCTTATATATATGGTGGACGAATTTGAAGTGATAATCACTTAGAATTCGAGTATGATAAGGATTCAAGGATTATCTTATTGGTTGCTTAATGGATAATCAACTAGTTAAGGATAATGACTGAAACCCTATCTCTACACCTATATAAACAACCCCAAGGTCATGAATTCGTGTATCCCTTCCCAAGAGGTCCCAAATACGAATTCTAACCTCCCTCCTCTCTCTTTATACCTTCTCCACTTGCTTATGGTGTTTGTAAGCCATTAGAGGAGTGACACTTGTGACTCTCTGCTTTCCAAGGTCAATTCAAGGAGGAATTGGATTGTTATTGCTATGTAACAATCAAGGTATGTTCTTAAACCTATTTACATGTGAATACCGATTTCCATATGCTAGAATTAGGGTTTAAAGTCTTGGATACAAAGTATGTACAATAGAGAAACCTAGATCCAAGCTTTAGGGTTTGTATGAGCACATAGGATGTCTTATGCCCAAAACCCATCAGTGGTATCAGAGCCATGATTGGTTTCTATTGTATTGATGCTTGATGTAACTGAAAATCGTGTTTTGGCCTCACTGTTCGACCTGACTCGGCGAGTCACTCTTGGACTCGGCGAGTCAGCCCTACTCGGCGAGTTCTAGAGGGTGACTCGGCGAGTCGGTGCGTCAGACAGTGCTTATCTCGGGATTTCCTGCTGTTTTTGCATTGGGATAATTACCTTATCATGTTAGATTAATATTAATCCGATTATATGATATATTTTACTATGATTTTAATCTAATTGAAGATATTTATCAATTAATAGGATAATTGTTTCCTTATAAGATAATTGATTAATTATTTTAAGAAAATTGATAAATTATTTTGCAAGAAATCATCAAATATGGATAATTATGTGATTAAATGTTAATTTGAATTATTTGTTATTTGATCCTTGTTGTTGTGAAAAGTTTCATATTTGGTCCTTTAGGTTTTATAGTTTAAAATTTGAACCCCAAAAAGTTTTGTTGTTTTGAAATTTAAATAGTTGAAACCCTAATGTTCTGAAAAAGGTTTCAAAACTTGCCCTCAAGTTTTGGAATTTAAATTTTGATTAAATAGTTTAATTTTGATGCATATTTAAATTCTAAACCCTAATGGTTTGAAATGTTTCAAAACTTGCCCTCAAGTTTTGGAATTTAAAAGTTGATTAAAAGTTTAATTAGGAATGTTAAATTCTAAAACTCTAGTATAGTTTTGAAAAAGTTCAAATCACACCCTTATGGTTTTATTAACTAATTAAGGTGTTTAATTAAAGAGGTTTAATAAATCCATAAAAGTTTAGGTTTACAATTTAAGTAAATTAAAAGTATAATTGTTAAATTGAACCACCTAATATTTTAATAGTGTTAAAATACACCATATACTATATATATATAACATTAAAAGTCTAACATTATATATATGTATGAGTAAAAGTCAGTCTTACCGTTAGTAGGCCTCATTCACGAAGCTGGTCTATAAGGGGTGTTTAAGGAAATTGCCTATAAAATGGCGATTGAATGGGTATCCAGTCTTACCCACCGCACTCTTGACTAGTGGAGGGTCGTTAGCCGAACGGGTAGGATAGGACGAAACCTTCCATTATAAGTATAATGAATTATAAAAGTAACTATATGTTTTTCAAAAATTCCCAATCTTAGTTACTTAGGCAAAAGTGAATTGATGCAATTCCATGAAATTACACTTTGTGCCCTTGCGAAGACGTTAGTGGAGCGTGTGTGGTTAACTGGCACACTAAATGGGTCTAAGCAAAGGTAGCAAAGGGTGACTCAATGTTTGTCATAGTTCGGTGGAGCGTGTGTGGTTTACCGGCACATCAAATAGGCGACTGTAACATGTGAGGGCACCATGTAAGTTTGCATGGTTATTCACACCCGCTTTGTGATCCTCGGCATCCCAGTCACAAACAAGAGGGGCATATCGAGATTTAAACATGCCATTGAAAGTTCAATGAATCTCAAAGGATCTAGGAGTTTTCATAGATTTAAAACTTAAAAATAATTTTCGTTTTTCATGGTGGAAATTAGTGAATCGTCATTCACTTACCTTCAAATGTTCTGCAATTTGGGTTACGGCATCCCTCTCCCGATTTGTAGAATATTGTGTTGGGTCCTAGCCTTGGAATTTCATTTGGGTGATTTACCAAGGACTCAATCAATCAACTAACTTGAATTCGTTTTCTCCCGTTTTGTAGATGTCAAAGTTCGACAACTATGGTCTTCCCAAATCCCGTGGAACAAGTATTCCACATGAAGATGGTATTCCACGATTTAATCGAGGAACGAGAAATCATGCTTCACTTCCTCCTCCTCCTCTTATTGTTCTCCCCAACCCACAAGATCGTAGAATTGAAAGGTTCAATATCACTAAAGCCCTATTGGGAATGAAACATGAAGATGGTAAACCCATGTGTGCCCACGTTCTAGGAATGAAATCACACATTGATAGGTTGATAATGTTGGGTGTGTCATTCCCAGATGAGTTGGCTATGAATTGGGTTTTGCAGTCACTTCCTGAATCATATAATGAGTTCAAAAGAAAGTATTATATGATGAATCATGACGACAACCTCATTGACCTAACTTACATGCTCATTGCTGCTGAATCAGAAATGATTTGGTGAAGCAATGGAGCGTATTTGTTGGAAAAGTCAACCAACCATGCTTCCGAGGACGTTCTAGGAGAACCGACCTGCGTTTGCTGCCAAAAGAGAGGGTGTTGGATACAAGTCTGCCCAAAGAGCCTGAAGAGTCCAAAAGCTGGGAGAGTCAAAGAGTATGGCTGCGCTTCAGGTAAAATCCACTATCTAACTCCATTAAGTTCCTATTCATTAATTCTTAATACATAATGTAATAAGATTGCATTTGAATGTTTTACAGGATCGGTGAAAAGAAAGGAAGCTTGGTGAAAGAGCAAGATGAATCTAATCACAAGGAATGGATCTTGATCGCATGGACTTGAAGATTAGATTTTGAGCTTAGATAGTTATGAATGAGTTGTTAGAAAATTTTCTTTTGAAATACATAGTTTTCAATGGATTTTGCATTGTAAGGACAAATGTTTTCCGCTGCTTTTATAAAATAAATTTATGTTTGACTTATTTATTTATTTGTTTATTTCCTTGCAATGAAGTCGTTATGAAAATTGGTGTTTGCATATTTCTACAACAAGTGGATATGATTCTTATTTATTGTGTTTATGGAAAAGTCGAGAATTTACCAAATAGGAAGAGTTTCTCATCACCCAAGTTTCAATTGGACAGAAATTTGGAATCATGCAACTTGGTTGCACGATGAATGAGAAATTTCATATTTTGAAATTAGACTAATTCATTGACAAAGTGTCAAGTGAAGGACTTGGAGATCGAATACACAAAGTTGCGTATTGATCAAGTCCACCATAAGAGTAACAAAGATATTCGTCATAATTTACTAAAAGCTTAGTAAATATGATCATACTTACAAGATTAAGTGTAATTCTGAATTGATTAAAGGGTTTAGATCAATAGCAGAACGAATGAGAAGAATCAAGTAGGCAGAAAGATAAAAGTTTCTCCATTCTAAGAAGATGAGAGAGTACCTTTTATGCTTTATGATAGGTCTTAATGATTAAGAACCATATCTCAATTGATCCTCTAAGTGAGTCTTAGTACAATTGTATGTCTAAGAAGAGGAATCAAGAATTGAAGAAATGGTTAAATCAATAAGTCAATCATACTTTGTTCCAATAACAAGTTAAGATTGTGACAATGAATGAAAAGTAGTAAAGGTTTACAACATTCATTAAATGTGGAAAGTTGTGATGTCTTGGATAAGACAAAGACCAACTAGGACCAATTTATGAAGTGTTTTGATAAAAGCTACACTAACTCTTGAATATTTGTTTGTCAAGACATGGTTTTTGACAAGAGAATCTTATATGTCAAGGAGTCAGTGGGAGTCTTAATGGTCTTGAAAGGTTTCAAGAACAAATCAAATAAACCTTATCAATCATCACTAACCACGAGTTGAGGTTTACAACCTATCGTGTTGACATTATTTTGATTCTGTGCCAATCCAATCGAGTTAATTATGCATGTGAGTTCTATGAGTTCTCATTTTGAACGCATAAAAGGCAAAGCACCTTAATCAATGAAAGGTACATTGATAGGAAAGGGTGAACTGCTTAACTACTTGGAAGACATGGTGGGCAGCTGTGCTACCATAAGGCAAGAAATCAAGATTAAGAAAGGTTCGGTCCATATGAGTTTGAATTTGTCGTAAACTTTGGTTTTAACAAATTCACATGCATAGGAACACATACACCGCTCAAATCTATGTGTCATAAGATTTCTTCCTTCATGAAAATGATTGTGAGGAAATGCTTTCACTAAGACAGATTTTAAGAAGATAGTGATTGTAAAATTGCATTCTCGAATTCAATTATGGTTACGGCATCCCTTTCCATAATTTGAATTGTGAGGGTTGGCAATTAGTCTTAATTGTTTAGACACACATATGAACTATCGAAGGCAAAGGTGTATAAAGAATCCTTGATAAAAGATTATCAAAGCACTAAGTATTAGAAACATGAACTTAAGAGATTCAATAAGCATTGTTTTCTGAAAGTTAAGATGTTTATGAATACATGTCGAAGCTAGTGGGAGCATAAGTGTTATGTTTTATAATAATCATCAAGATAGTGGGAGCATAAACGTTATGATTGTATGATTATTAAGGAAAGTATTGCAAGGTTAGCAATATTAATTATAGAAAACAAGAGTCATACTTTGCAAAGTTGCAATAGTTGAAGAGTTGTTTTGCTATAATTAAGGGAGAGAATATTATGCTTCATTTCAAAACTAAAGGTTTAGGTTGAGAAATGTTAATAAAATTTAGTCAAAAGTACAAAGTGTGTTCTTAAAATTTCGATTATGATTACGGCATCCCTCTTCACAATTCGAATTTTGAGAACATAGCAAATAAAACATTATGCGTCGTGTCCCATACGCTTCGGGTATAGGATCGATTGCAAATGCTTTAATGTTTGACCATTCTAAAATTTTCCGAATGTCTAGCACATTTAGAGGGAAAAAGGACTAGAATCGGTTTAGACTAAAATAATTAAACAACTATCAAAGGACAATCCAAGTTCGACGAGGTTTGGTCGCTTGTGAGTAGTTGGAAGTATAGTATTGGAAAATATGGAAATGTTTCCATATTGGATGGACCATATCGACATCATTATGAATAGAGAAGATTCTATTAAGAATGAGTTGTCATATGGAACATATGGAAGTGTGTCCATATTGGGAATTGAATATTGAGAAATCTATGACTAGATTAGAAACTTCTATGCAAAAGGATGTTCAAAGAAAGTACTTTGAGTGAGAGACATCACATCTATGGAATTGTCTTGTAACAATCTCTGATAGAAGACTTTGTAATATCATTGGAAATAGTCTTTGTGACTTTGGTGCAATGACATTACGAAAGGATAAGTTGCATAGAATGTTAGAATCTAGCATATTCTATAAGTAGCAAGAATTTGATATTCTTTAACTTATGAAAAACGAATTTGGAGTTGTGAAATGAGAAGGATTGGAAATGTGTTCAATGTGATCTATTTCACAAAGTAAGAACCATAGGTAAACATTGTGTGCATGCTAGGAGCATGAGACAAGTGTTGGAATTCAAGTAAGAAGTTGATTACCCGAAACTACAAATAATGAGTAATCAATATGGTGATAAATAAAAGGTGTTTTATTTATACTCAAAGGTTTGAGGCCATATGGGATTAGTATTATTCTTGTGTTTCACATTTGCATGTTTTGACTTCCAGAATAATTGAGTTTATTAAGAATAATCGAATTATTCAAACGGGCCACAGTCATTCATATGTTGGAAGTAGATATGAATGAAGACTGTCGTGAATTGGTGTGTGGAATGTCTAGAAAAGTATAAGACATAAGCAAATGTTTGCTGCAACGTTCATGAGTGCTTATGAATGTGATTTGAGCATTGGATTAGACCCACGCTCACTTGGATCACTCCATGGATTGTATCACGAGTGATTGGTGAGACGATAACATCTTATATTCTTGAAACCGAGATGTGTGAGTTGTATCTTGCAAATCGGTTACACATTGATAATATGTAAACGCACCAGTAACTTGGTGTTATAAAACATATTATTGTGTGTGATTCGGTGCGTGAGTACAAGCAAGCATTGTATCAAAGTTTATCCGTTCCTTTTATCCAAAGTAGGATAAAAGCGATATCTTTGGGCCCCTCGATGGTTTAGTGATGACAAACGTAAATGCTCGGCCGGGCTAGGGCTAATTTGATTTGTTCAATTAGTCAGTCGTCATAAATCAGAAATCGAGAAGTAGTACAAAGAGGATGATTAGAAATCATATCTCATATGATATCTAGAATGGAGGAATATATGATCCCTTATCTAAGGACACGCGTATTTGATATGATCAGAGTTGACAGCGGCTTTGGAAAGCTACGATTGCGGATCGGGATCCTAAGTCATACGCAGAATAGTTATTAGACTTATCCAAGTGGGAGACTGTTGGATTAGTGTCTAAGTCTATAACTATTTTGGTATGTACTTGACCCGATGGTGCATGGTCCTTTTGGGTTGCCTTCACCAAAGCAACTTGATTGGAGAAATGAATAAAGAGAGAGAGGATAATATGATTTATTAATATATTATAAGAATAATATATTAAAGGAGAAATAATAATTGTTTAATTAATATTGGTCGATAATTAATTAAGAATTAGTTTTGTGATCAAATGTAATTAATTAAACTAGAGGGGCTGATTTGTAATTATGTGATAGTTACAAAATAAGGTAAGAATTATCTTATATATATGGTGGACGAATTTGAAGTGATAATCACTTAGAATTCGAGTATGATAAGGATTCAAGGATTATCTTATTGGTTGCTTAATGGATAATCAACTAGATAAGGATAATGACTGAAACCCCATCTCTACACCTATATAAACAACCCCAAGGTCATGAATTCGTGTATCCCTTCCCAAGAGGTCCCAAATACGAATTCTAACCTCCCTCCTCTCTCTTTATACCTTCTCCACTTGCTTATGGTGTTTGTAAGCCATTAGAGGAGTGACACTTGTGACTCTCTGCTTTCCAAGGTCAATTCAAGGAGGAATTGGATTGTTATTGCTATATAACAATCAAGGTATGTTCTGAAACCTATTTACATGTGAATACTGATTTCCATATGCTAGAATTAGGGTTTAAATTCTTGGATACAAAGTATGTACAATAGAGAAACCTAGATCCAAGCTTTAGGGTTTGTATGAGCACATAGGATGTCTTATGCCCAAAACCCATCATATCCCTGTTACTACTGGTTCGGGAATTGGCACACTTCCTTCCAACCATGGCGAGAGTCATGGGCAACCCCGAGAGTGCACCTATAAAGACTTTACGAATGCTAAACCCCAAATGTTAAATGAGACTAGTGGTGTGATGGTTCTGAAGCAGTGGATCGAAAGGACAGAAGCAACCTTTGAAGTATGCTCCTGTCCCGAGCACAGCAAGGTCAAGTTTGCCACTTTCACGCTTACTGAAAAAGCTTTAACTTGGTGGAATGGCCACGTTAACACACTTACTCTGATAGTGGTGAATGCAATAAGCTGGGAGAGCTTAAAAATCATGTTGATGAGAGAATATTGTCCACGAGGAGAGATTCAAAAACTCGAGCATGAACTCTGGACTTCTTGAATGATTGGTACCGATATAGCAACTTATACCAACAGGTTATGCAATCTGGAAGTCCTCTGCCCAGATATGATTGCTCCTGAGAGCAAGTAAATAGAGAGATACATTTGGGTACTGTCGCCCCAAATTCAGTCAAGTGTGTTAGCTTCAAAGCCTGACACATTTGAAAGTGCCAAGGAGCTGGCACAATCTCTTATTGATCACGGAAGTCAACAAAACTCGACAATTTCTACACCATAACCACAAAAGGGAAACAACAACAACAATAACAGGAAGAGAGGATGGAATAAAGGGAAGGGTGGGTCTTTCCAAGAATCCTGAAAGAAACAACAGCTAGTTACAGTGAATGCTGCTACTGTACCTACTACCGTTCCTACAAATCCATACCCAATAAAGCCTTATGTGGGTAACTTTCCAAAGTGCACCAAATGCACTTATCACCACAATGGACCTTGTCGGGAAATGCAGTGCTCCAACTGCAACAAAAAGGGACAAACTGTTCGTTTCTGCAGAGCCCCCGTAAATCCGATCACTCAAGTTCCCAACACTGAAGTAGGCCAAGCTTGCTACGGTTGTGGCGAGGTGGGCCACTACAAGAGAAACTACCCAAAGGCAGAAAATACCGGCGGGGTGAGACGAGTTTTGGCTATACGGCACGAAGAAGCCGTAGCTGATCCTCCAGTAGTTGCTGGTACGTTTCTTCTTGATAATTCATATGCATGCATACTGTTCGATAGTCGAGTAGAGAGAAGCTTCGTGAGTCAAAACTTTAGTCACTTACTTAAACATAAACCTAGCAAGTTAGAAAAATCATTCACTATAGAAATGGCAAACAGAAAAAACCGAAAACACTAACTGCATATACATGGGTTATACATTAAATTTAGACGGTCATTCTTTCCCAATCAACCTCATGCCGGTCCAAATTAAAAGTTTCGACGTCATAGTCGGCATGGATTGGTTAAGTCTTCTTCCCGCTGACATCATATGCTTTGAGAAAGCAGTTCGTCTTAATCTCCCTAACGACAAAACACTAGTGATTTATGGTGACAAATCAAGTACAAACCTTCGCATCATTTCGTGCATCCAAGCTTGAAAGTGTTTGCGGAAGGATTGTCATACATTTCTTGCACACATCGTCAATACGAGTCAGGAATTAAAGGACATCAAGAGCATTCCAGAAGTACGCGACTTTCCCGATATCTTTCCAGAAGAACTACCAGGATTACCACCACAATGCCAAGTCGAGTTTAGAATCGAATTAATTCAAGAGGCAACCCCAGTAGCTAAATCGCTTTATCGCCTGGCACCAGCGGTGATACAAGAACTTTCCAGTCAGCTTAACAAACTCCATCAAAAAGGATTCATTAGACCAAGTTTCCCACCTTGGGGAGCACCGGTCTTGTTTGTAAAGAAGAAAGACGGATCGTTCCGTATGTGCATTGACTACAGAGAACTGAACAAACTTACTGTCAAAAATCGATATCCTCTGCCCCGTATTGACGACCTATTTGATCAACTTCAAGGAGCAAACTACTTCTCGAAGATAGATCTACGATCCAGATATCACCAATTACGAGTACTAGAGGAGGATATTCCCAAGACAACCTTCTAAATTCATTATGGACACTACGATTTTGTAGTGATGCCGCTCGGATTAACTAACGCACCAGCGGTATTCATGGACATAATGAATAGGGTGTGCCGTCCTTACTTGGATCAGTTCGTCATCGTCTTCATCGATGATATACTTATCTACTCCCGAAGTAAGGAAGAGCATAGTCAGGACCTACGAAAAGTCTTAGAAACATTACGATCGGAGAAGCTCTATGCGAAGTTCTCAAAATGCGAATTTTGGATTCGAAGAGTCGAATTTTTGGGCCACGTTGTTAGCGAGAAGGGGATACACGTGGACCCCTCCAAAATTAAGGCCATTGAGAACTGGTCGGCACCAAAGACACCTACAGAGATTCGTCAATTTCTAGGTCCCGCTGGCTATTATCACAGGTTCATAAAGAACTTCTCTAGCATTGTGAAACCTCTTACTACATTGACCCAGAAAGGCGTGGCCTTTGACTGGGAAGCAAAACAAGAGAATGCGTTCGAAACACTGAAACAGGCTTTGTGCACCGCACCGATACTATCCCTCCCCAAAGGGATAGAAGATTTCGTAGTGTATTGTGATGCATCAAACCAAGGACATGGTAGTGTTCTTATGCAAAGAGGGAAGGTTATTGCTTATGCCTCCCATCAACTTAAGACACACGAAGTAAACTATACAACACACGATATTGAGTTAGGAGCAGTGGTATTTGCTCTGAAGATCTGGAGACACTACCTGTATGGAACAAATAGCACTATCTTCACCGACCACAAGAGCCTTCAACACATTTTTTATCAGAAGGAGCTCAACATGCGACAACGATGATGGGTCGAGCTACTCAATGACTACGAATGTGAAATTCGTGATCAACCTGGCAAGGCCAATGTGGTAGCTGACGCCCTCAGTCGAAAAGAATACACTTGTCGGAGAGTCAAATCTCTGACTATGACTATCCATTCCCACTTATCCACACAAATTAAGGAAGCTCTACTGGAAGCTTTGCAACCTGAAAATGTGGCGGGTGAATCCCTGAGAGGAATGGAAAAGAATCTAGAAATCAAGGGTGGCGGAGCATATTATCTCATGGACCGTATCTGGACACCGAAACATGGTGGTTTCAGAGACGTAGTCATGGCCAAAGCACACAAGACGAGATATTTCGTTCACTCAGGTTCAGATAAAATGTATTTGGATTTTAAGAAACTGTACTGGTGGCCTAACATGAAAGCAGATTTTGCTACCTTCGTAAGTAAATGCCTTACTTGCGCTAAGGTTAAGGTCGAGTATCAGAAATCGTCACGATTACTACAACAACCGGAGATACCGGAATGGAAATAGGAACGGATTACTATGGACTTCATAACCAAGTTGCCCAAGACGACGGGTGGACTCGATACCATATGGGTCATCATCGACAGGTTGACCAAATCCGCGCATTTCCTACCAATCAAGGAGACTGACAAGATGGAAAGGCTTACAAGAACTTACATAAGGGAAATAGTGCGACTGCATGGTGTTCCGATTTCCATTATCTCCAATAGAGATAGTAGATTCACTTCAAGGTTCTGGCAGTCACTACAAAGTTCCCTGGGGACTAGGCTAGACATGAGTACAACCTACCATCCACAAACAGACGGGCAAAGTGAGAGAACGATACAAACTTTGGAAGATATGCTGAGAGCCTGTGTGATTGACTTTGGAAAGGCATGGGATATCCATTTACCCCTTGTTGAATTTTCATACAACAATAGTTATCATACGAGCATAAAGGCTGCTCCATTTGAAGCCCTCTATAGCCGTAAGTGCAGGTCCCCTCTATGTTGGGCTGTAGTTTGAGACACACAGTTAGCTAAAGGACGATTTCCTGAAAGCACTCTCACCGGTTCGGAAATCATACGGGAAACGACAGAGAAGATCATTCAGATTCGTGAACGGTTGAAAGCCTCTAGAGACCGACAGAAAAGCTACGCTGACCAAAGGAGGAAACCTTTGGAATTCCAGGTTGGAGACCGTGTTCTATTGAAGGTCTCACCATGAAAAGGCTTAATACGCTTTGGAAAGCGTGGAAAGCTAAATCCAAGATACGTAGGGCCTTTCGAGATTCTCGCCAGAATCGGCCCTGTAGCTTACAAGCTTAATCTACCATGTGAACTTAGTAACATACATCCAACCTTCCATGTCTCGAACTTGAAAAAGTGTCTGTCCGATGAGACTCTTGTTATTCCACTTGACGAGATCGAGATCAATGAGTGCCTTAACTTTGTGGAAGAACCGGTAGAAATCATGGACCGAGAGGTCAAACAAAAGAAACAAAGTCACATACCCATCGTGAAAGTTCGATGGAACGCCAAGCGAGGACCTGAATTCACATGGGAACACGAAGATCAGATGAAACAAAAGTACCCTCATCTTTCTCTCTGATTCACAAGTATCTTTCTTACTTTAAATTTCGGGATGAAATTCCCTCTAACGGGGGGATGATGTGACAACCCGATATTTCAACTCTATGTAATGACCTAAAAAGTCAATTATCGTAACCACTTTTGATATAATGAAACTAACTTCGAAAATAAAATGTCCAAAACGTCCCTAATTAATTACCTACTATGTTAGACGTCATTAAACCGTGATCGTACATAAAAAGAACGCCCAAATCTGACTTCGTATAATGAAGTCATGATTTTTCCATGTTCGGCTTAGCGACAGACAGCTAAAAACTCGAATCGAAGATCCAGCGACTTTTGGCTGGAATGACCTAAATGAGAATCGAAGGTCTCGACAACGGTATTACAACGGCAAAAAGTCTGGCAAAAACAGACGTCAGATAATGAAGTTATGAATTTCTAACGAAATTTTCTTACTGGGACCTTTTAAAAATAAATAATAAAAATAATTTCAAAATTTGCTGACGGGATCTAAACGAAAGTTGTAGAGCATAATCTCACCTAAAAGTGGATATAAAGAATGTCGAAAATGAAGTTCGTATGAAGAAGATATGAACTATTGAAGTTTATTAAATAATTAAAATATAAATTTTATTATTTAATCTTGGTATTATCCGAAGGAGGAGTCACCAGGTCGATCCGAGTTATGCCTAGCGTACGCTCGTACGCCCAGCGTACTCGAGGCCTAGGCCTCGGATCGTCCACGTCGCCCCTATGAGAGGCTATGCCCCGTCCCATCCGAAGTTTTGAAGCAGTCGAGGATGCGGTCACGCATGACGCACGCGTACGCCCAGCGTACCGAGGCGGTTCCCACCCCCTATAAAAGGGATGCGAGGGTTCCGAAGTAAAGGGCCAATTCCTCTCATCTTTCTTGCGTTTTTGCCTCGTTTTCAGTGCACGTGCTATCCCGAAGCCTCGGTTTCCTTGCTCAAGTACCGAATGTCGTTTGTGCTCCCGAGATTCCCGAGAATCCTGAGAAAATCTGCTTTCTCGAGTCGAAATTCTGCTCGGTTTTTCATCTCGCCTTTTCCGATCTTTCAAGTGAGTTCATATCCTTATAATCCACACTTTTAAATGTTTTATATAATGTTTTTATATGCTTTTAAGGGGGGAAATACAAGTAAAACACACGATTATTATCGTGTGTTGTATAAAGTTTCATTATACACCTTTTTATCAGCGAAATCATATGTGATTTATAACTATTATAGGGAAACTTTCATATGCAAAATATATCACGATGACATCATACTTTTTGAAATGAAAATTGTTGTTATATATGTATGAATCAAACACTCTACTTATACTGTATGTATATGTGTCCATCTTAGACACTATAAAAATTATACTTTTCATAACAAGTGAGCATTTTACTAGGGATTACTATACAAACGAGACACATTTATAGAAAACTATAATAGGTATAGTTTTACGAGTACATTACGAACTTTTACCTACTAGAAACACTATTTTCAAGAAGTCACATTCACATACAAGAACAAACGGACATTTTTACACGTAAATATGTTTTTATACTAAGTTTTGTGAGACATTAACATCACGTACGTTCGAGTACACATTTCAAGTCCAGTATTATATAACAGAATCCCTTGGAGGGGGAGCATGGTGTTTGTGTATAGATCTATATGGGCTTGACAACCCCGCGCCCTAACTAATAGCTACAGTACACCATTTGGGGTGACAAACATCAGAACATTCCAACGCCTGAAGAATGTTGTGTATAGGCATTTCTAGTCAATAGCATGGTTATAAAACTCACATGAAGTATTAAAAACACATTGATTTACGAGGTTTTGCAGATGTATTGGCAATTTTTATACGTACATACATTTTCTAGGAATAAACATTGGTCTTGATAGAAGGCCACATTTATACTAGTAGAAAATATGGGATTTTCTTGGAACAAACAAACAAAAACGAATCATTTCATTTCATACAAACATTGTCATTTAATACTTATGAAACTCACCAGCTTAAATGTTTATCTACTGTTTCAAAACTACTTGTATGTCCCTGGGATTCAGTAATTACAGGTAACAAACAACTTTTGAAGAAGGGACGCTGCGGTGCTAGTTTAAATTCATATTTTGGCATCATATTGTAATTGGTTTTGAACATGTACCTTTTAACAATGTAAACTTTCAATTATATATATGATGGTTGTATTGCTTTCTTTACTATGTATTCATTTGTTACGTTACCACATGAAGTCGTTCGCCCCTGAACGTTTCCGCCGTTCCGGTTTGGGGGTTTGACAACATGCTATAATCAAGATCCCATATCTTCTTTATATGACAGAAGTAAGTAACAACACCATACACAGGATTGGAGTCTTTTGCACTAGCAATCTGCATAGTATGTGCAACTAAAGATACTCCACTGCATTGAGTTGTTCTAGACTCATCTCGAGATGTTGTATGAAAATGATACTCATTTATGGCAAAACTGCTATATTTACTAACAGCAAAATTAGGCCCTTTGTCCAACCAACGAGCATCATCACAAATATCTTCCCCGTTAGCCAAACGTTTTCCAACCAAATGAAAAATATCTAATTAATGTAATTAAAACAAACTAATTAAAAGTATTGTAATTCTAACAATCTTATTTTAAAAACAAACCTCTTTCTTAAACCAACTAATAAATGTTCGACTATGTTGGCTCTGCAACCATGTACTCTTGCGAGCGTGACAGGGGTTCAGATCCTTCAATTCCAACATATGTTGCCTGAAGTGTATTACAAGTTAGAAGAATGTTTTATATGATAGATAATTGTAAAAGAGTATACAGTTTCATGTAATTCTTACTCGATATACGGGTCCACATTAGCAGTGTTTTGTAATACATAAAGATGAGCTTGATCAGGTAACTGAGCATCTACAACATCGATTGTAGCATGTGATAAAGGCTTCCCGCCATGGATTCTTTCATCAACACGTTCATGAGGATTGCCAATTGATTTCCTATTTTTTAAGTAGTCTGAACAAAACTCTAAGGCCTCCTCCGCCACATAACACTCTGCAATGCAACCCTCGGGTCGATGATGATTTCTTACATACCCTTTAAGTGTTTTCATGTATCTCTCAAATGGATACATCCACCTAAAATGAACCAGGCCACACAACCTCACCTCTCTAACTAAATGCACCATCAAGTGAGTCATGACATCAAAAAATGAAGGAGGAAAGTACTTCTCTAACAAACATAATGTTAATACGATGTCACTTTGCATCTTGCCTAGCTTACTAACATCAACAACTTTACTACACAACTCATTGAAAAAATGACACAGGCTTCGGATTTTTCTCCGCACCTTCACATCTAACACATCTTCGATTGCCAAAGGGAGAAGTTGTTGCATTAGTACATGACAATCATTAGACTTCAAACGATGCATCTTTGAAACATCATCCAACACGAGATTCTTGAAATTAGAGCAATACCCATAAGGAACTTTTATGTTAGACAGGGTATCATAAAATAGATGTTTCTCTACAGAATTCATTGTGTACTTGGCAGGCGGAAGCCAATGTCGATCCCCTTTTGGTTGAGGTCGTAATTCAATCTTAATGCCCAACGCTTCAAGATTTTGTCGTGCTTTTAATCCATCCTTCGTCTTGTGAGGCAAATTCAACGTTGTCCCATAAACACTCTCGGTCACATTTTTTTCTATGTGCATGAGATCTAACTGATGGCGAACATGAAACTTCTTCCAATATTCAAGTAAAAAAAATCGACTTTTTATGCCAAAATTTAGATCTCTCGTCAACACTTTCTTTTTTCTTCTTTGAATTTTCCTTCTTTGGCGTTTCCTTCTTTGACGCTCCCTTCTTTGACTTTATCCTCTTTAACTTTATCTTCTTTGGAACCTGCTTTGCCTTTATCTTCTTACCCTATGTAGTCTCAAATCCTGCCAGATCGTCATAAATATCTTCACCTAATGATGGTTGTGGCATAAAAATGTGCTCACGTTGATTGTTGAAATGTTTTTTTCTTTTACAAAAAGGATGTTCAAGTGGTAGGAATCTTTTATGCCCAAGGAGGAATACTTTTTTGGACTTTGGCAACCATTGTGAGCAAGTATTCTTTGAACATATTGGACAAGCATAATAACCTTTGGTAACACATCCCGAAAGATTACCATATGCGGGAAAGTCACTTATAGTTCAAAGTAATACTACTCTTAGATTGAAGTATTCTTTCTTATAAGAATCAAAAGTCTTAACACCAGTTTCCCACAAGAGTTTCAGATCTTCTATCAATGGTGCCAAGTAGTCATCAATATCTTTAACAGGTTGGTTTGGCACAGATATCAACAGAGTCAACATCATGAAATTTGTTGACATACACAAATAAGGGGGTAGATTATATGTTATTAGGATAACCGGCCAACAACTATGCTTGGAACTTAATGACTTGTGAGGATTGATACCATCAGCAGACAAAGCTAATCTAAGATTTCGTTTTTCTTGTCCGAATTCTTTCCACGTGTTATCAACAAGCTTCCAAGAAAGGGTATCGCGAGGATTAGTAAGCTTCCCATTATTGACCCGACCTTGTGCATGCCAATTTAAGTCATGTGCAATTTGTGGCATTGAAAACATTCTTCTAAATCTAGGGATGATAGGAAAATACCACAAAACTTTTGAAGGTACGTTTTCGGTATTCTTCTTCCAACAAGAAGTGCCAGAAGTTGGACATTGACAAGCATCTTTATTTTCTTTCCAGAATAGAACACAATCATTTTCACATGCATGAATCTTCTCACATTGTAGACCTACTCCTTTTAGCAACTTCTTGGACTCATATATCGAGCTAGGGATGGTATTGTTTGATGGTAAGATATCTTTTAGGACAGACAACAAAGCATCAAAACTAGCATCAGACCATCCAAACTGACCCTTCAAATGTTGGAATTTCAATAATCCACTAAGTGAATTATAGTTTCACCCTACATAAAGTGGCTTATCACATTCTTCAAGAAGTGATTTCAACGAATCAGGTTCTTTGTCTACATATTTGAAGGCATCATGTAGCATATCCTTTGTATAAATAGCATTAGGAGGAATGGAATTGTTAAGGCATCTAGAATCACTCTTGGGTTGTTTTTCTCCATGGAAAGACCAAATCTTAGAATTCTCATCGAAGTCGTGGGCAAACAAATGATAACGGACATTTTCAATTGAGTGGTGACACAAATTGATGTAATTTACAAAAGGGAATAGAATAACATCTAACTTTGGATTATTAGTTTGAGCAAACTCTAGAAAAGCATTCACACCTTCATCATACGCATTTGATAATCTACTAGAGTAAATCCATGATTTATCCATTAACATTTGTTTCCAACCTACATAATTATTTACCATTTAAATCAATAATGATTACGCATGTTTAGGGACAAAAACTGTGCAAAAGCAAAACTGTACAGGGGCCAAAACCATACAGGGAAAAAAAGTGTATAGGAACCAAAACTATATAGGAGCCAATCTTCAGAAAAAAACTGTTCAGGGGCCAATCATATGTCAAATACATGTTCAGGGGCCAATCCTTTACAAAATTTTATATTTGTATTTGTTGTGCAGGGAAAAAAAACTATATAGTGGCCAAAACTGATGCAGGGACAAAAACTGTACATAGACAAAACTGAAGCAGGGACAAAATATTTTAGATTTTTATTGATTGTAGTTCCGGATTGCATGTTGTTCATATTACTTTTTCAACATGTTATTAGGGGTATTTTAGTCTTTTTTCATCATGTTATTATGTGTATCTATTTCTTTATACTATTAAAATTTTGAATATGGGCTTGTTTGAATATTTTTATATGTTTGTTATAAAATTTTATGAGCTTTTACAGAAATTTGAATGTTAGAAATACTGTTAAAATTTTGAATATGAACTTTTATAGAAATCTGAAAGTTAGAAATTTTGAATCTGAGCTTGTTTGAATATCTTTATACTATATGCTCTTGCTGTATAAGTACTATAAATGTTTCAAGAACATAATTATGCTACTTGTTTTTCATCTTTCAAGAACATATATATACATTTGAGGATTCATGTCCATAATACTTAAAGTGAGAGATACTTTTAACCATTTTACTTAGCTTTAGCTTTCTTATAAAAAGCCTAACAGAGTTGAAGTCAACCAAATCATATCAGAAATGGGCTAAACAGGTGTCCAACACAAAACCACCTGCAAACCCGTTACTTCATAATTTATGTGTGTGACCTTTTTACCCTTGGGTGGTCAATCTGTTTAAAATTAGCTTTATTTTTCAATATGTAGTTATCCAACTGTAATACTTTCTTTAATAAATATTGATTGCTCCAAGCCCAAGCTTACAAATATAAATTCATGCATTTGATATTTGGTTTGACGTATTTTTAAACAGTTTGGGTGTTGCGACATTAAACACTCAGATAATGCCTCTTATCAACAAATTGAACATTCATCTACAACACGCAATTTTTTTTTTCTTTTTTGGACTATAATCCATAATATATTAAATGATCATCTTATTTATTGTATCTCTATCATTAAAATTTACAATCAAGCAAGGTGTCTATATGGTTAATTATTGATTTGCCCTTGATTCAAATGTACTAGAAGCACACTCCTATAAGGATAGTTATTTTAGAAAACTTTTGAGTTATAACTACCAGATGACAATGATTCAAATTGTTGAAAGTTATAAGCTAGACAAGGGTAATTTGGTCAAGTACATGTTAATTAGCAGTCTTTATTAGGAATTATGGTATTGGATTTAATCCATTAGTATCAACCTACGTGTTAGTTTAGAATGGGTATTAGTGAATGTTGTGTTGGTTAGATAGAAAGTAACTGCCATAGTTAGGTATTAACTGGCAGTTGACAGTTACATTCTAAACATGTATAGATATTTATGTTTGATGTTGATTGTGATTAATACTGCATAAGAACTTCTCCTATCTCCTATCATTCTTCTTCAATGTCTTTCTCCAAAAGAAAGCAAGACATAAATGGAATAAACACTCCAATAGCTACTTCTAGTAGCTAGAGATTTTTTTGGACAGCAAAGACTTTATTAGAAAAGACCACCAGCCAGAAGCTGGAAACAAATTACAAACAAAGAAACTTAAACGTACAACAAAAAACATAGAAAGACCAACCAAGGGTAAAATTGTGACAAACATAAAGTTGTCACCATAGGAGATGTGAGTCATATAATTCTTTTACATTCTAAAAGTTTGTTGTACTGTGTTTCTCATTCTGTTAGTTATTATTAAAATATTAACAGATTGAAGTAAGTGTTGAATGATCTATATGCTATAATTTAACAAAGACAAAGTGAGAGAAAAGGGTGTTTGGATTCGATGTTTTCATATCTAGTTAGTAAATATGGTGGAGGGCAACCAAGTGAAGAGCCGAGTGAAGAAGAATTTGAAGCTGCAAGGGAAAAGCTTGAAAAACGCAAGGGTAATAGAATGTCTACATAGAATAAGTAAAGTTTTTAGGAGCTCTACCCTCTAGTGTGTGTGTGTGGAACTCAATGGCATTTTCGTGATTTGTAAGATAGTTGTTTGGTCCGGTATATTGTGGATTTTACTTGTTTCTTGACTGTTCAGGGGCCAATCATATGTCAAATACATGTTTAGGGGCCCATCCTTTACAAAATTTTATATTTGTATTTGTTGTGCATGGACAAAAAAACTATACAGTGGCGAAAACTGATGCAAGGACAAAAACTGTACTGGGACAAAACCAAAGCAGGGACAAAAATATTATATTTGTATTTATTGTAGTTCCGGATTGCATGTTGTTCATATTACTTTTTCAGCATGTTATTAGGGGTAGTTTAGTCTTTTTTTTTCAGCATGTTATTATGTGTATGTATTTCTTTATACTATTAAAATTTTGAATATGAGCTTGTTTGAATATATTTATATGTTTGTTATAAAATTTTATGAGCTTTTACAGATATTTGAAAGTTAGAAATACTGTTAAAATTTTGAATATGAACTTTTACAGAAATCTGAAAGTTAGAAATTTTGAATATGAGCTTGTTTAAATATCTTTATACTATCTGCTCTTGCTGTATAAGTACTATAAATGTTTCAAGAACATAATTATGCTACTTGTTTTTCATCTTTCAAGAACATATATATACGTTTGAGGATTCATGTCCATAATACTTAAAGTGAGAGATACTTTTAACCATTTTACTTAGCTTTAGCTTTCTTGTAAAAAGCCTAATAGTATTGAAGTCAACCAAAGCATATCAGAAATGGGCTAAACAGGTGTCCAACACAAAACCACCTGCAAACCCGTTACTTCATAATTTATGTGTGTGACCTTTTTACCCTTGGGTGGTCAATCTGTTTAAAATTAGCTTTATTTTTCAATATGTAATTATCTAACTGTAATATTTTCTTTAATAAATCTAGATTGCTCCAAGCCCATTCTTACAAATATAAATACATGCATTTGATATTTGGTTTGACATATTTTTAAACAGTTTGGGTGATGCAACATTAAACATTCAGATAATGCCTCTTTTCAACAAATTTTGCATTCATCTACAACACACAATTCTTTTGTTTTTTCTTTTCTGGACTACAATCCATAATATGTTAAATGTTCATCTTATTTATTGTATCTCTATTATTAAATATAAAAATCAAGCAAGGTGTCTACATGGTTAATTATTGATTTGCTCTTGATTCAAATGTACTAGAAGCACACTCCTAGAAGGATAGTTATTTTAGAAAACTTTTGAGTTATAACTATCAGATGACAATGATTCAAATTGTTGAAAGGTATAAGCTAGATAAGGGTAATTTGGTCAAGTAAATGTTAATTAGCAGTCTTTATTTGGAATTATGGTATTGGCTTTAATCCATTAGTATAAACCAACGTATTAGTCTAGAATGGGTATTAGAGAATGTTGTGTTGGTTAGATAGAAAGTAACTGCCATAATTAGGTATTAACTATCAGTTGACAGTTACATTCTAAACATGTATAAATATTTATGTTTGATGTTGATTGTTATTAATACTACACTTACATATGGTAAGTTGTGATGGATATGTTTTCTTTTTGAGACTTGTGAATACCAGATATTGGGAAAAAGAAGATTCTGGTGGGAAGGGTAATTTTAGTTTTACAACTTTTACTTACTTGGATTTTTATTTGTAGTGTTAAAGTTATGTTGATTTAGTGATAAGTTTCTTGGGACAACACTGGACAAATGATCTTCCTGGTGCAATGATACAGGTAATGATACTTATGTGAAAAGACGATTATGTCCTTCTCAATAGCAGCCTACAGGAACTAATGTACTGATAATTGGCTACTTGCTTTATACGTGTGACAGAGTAGGTTGGCATTGAAACATGATGGCTGGGTTTTAGCAGCTATTTTTTTGTGGAGAAACACTAAAGTTAGTTATATTTTTTATTTTTCTTGCAAAATGCAAGTTTACACAAGATGAAACCATGAAAAGAGCAGCCATAATTAATCCCAACTAAGTGCAAGCATATAAATGAGCAGAAAAGTCAATTAAGAGCATCAGTTATCTTGAAATGTTACCTTGTGTTCAAATTGAGAAGCTTCAGAAGGTGAGAAACCATTGAATGTGTTCAATTTATCTTCGATTTCATGGATACCAGGCGCTTCTTCCCCTCATTCTGCTCTTGCTCTTCTGTCACTTGATTCTAGCAAATAGTGATGAAAGTTACTTCTCTGGCCAACCAGGGAAGCTTCAGCAGAAATACCAAGCTCAAGTAACTTTACCTTAGTCAGACCTAGTGCACGTAAAATTGAATAGTCTCCAACGATGGCAGCAGAGGCCAAGCTTCTCGGCGATGCGAATTCTACCGGAAGACAAGGAACCTAACATCATCGTAGCGGAAGTCGTCGGAAGTGAAGGAACCTAACGTTGTCGGAGGGGATGTTGTATGCAAGGCGAGTTGACGATCGATTGTAGAGAGAGAGTTTATTAAGTAATGATCATAATGTTTTGATCTTTGTTGAAAAGCCTTATATATTTTTAGCGGATACCTCGATTTTCGAAACAAGAGCACGTCTCATTAAAATTTAAAGGAGGTGGTTATAGAGGACGCACGTTTAATGGAAAGCGGCCTCCGTGTTTTTGATTTTTTTTTCTTTTGACAACTAATCTAATGGCACGCAATAATGCGTGACATATATGCTTAAAATTTTTAAAGAGATGACACCATTTTAAGGTCACTTCCATTTGTGTAACATAAATCACGGAGCGTCATGGATTGCACGTCGTAAAAGGCTATCTTTCTAGTAGTGGATGCTAAGTTATAACCTAATAGAAACTTGGAAACAATTAGAAACAATGGATAGTGTACTTAGATTTCACATTGATATGTGAATTTTACAACTACTTAATTGTAGTGACTATCCATATTCGGGTCGCTCTTTGACTCGAACACCTTTTCATGAATCATATATACACATCATGCACTTGATCTAGCGGTATAAATTAGGTCCGAGTCTCGTAGGAACTTAAGTTAAAGTTGAAAATTAGGGCTAGTATACTTGATTCCTCAATTTCGCTTGAATCTCGGAATCACTACATAGAATCCCAATAAACCAATAAAAATAAATTACAAACATTATTGTAATTTGAATAAGAGTTATGAAACTCTAAAATAGTTTGAAGTCTCAAAGATTCTATTTATTTCAATATCCAAAGATTTGCAAACTCTCAAAAACCCTAAATGCCCCAAAAACCTAAATTTATAAAATTTAACCCTAAAAATTTTATAAAAATAGTTATGAATCTTATAATTTGATTTTATAATAATTAAAATTATGAAAATTCATTCAAGGAAAATAAAATTTAACTGATTTACATTTACCCTTAATTTATAAATAAAAAAATCAAGAGTTTTATGCATTAAATGTTGGTTAAGTTGCATATTTTATAAATAGTTGCATATTTTTATAAAAGATTTAAATTTTATAAATAAAATAGAGAAAAGATGGTAACAAACCTCTTAAATTTGGACCTCATTCCTCTCTCTCTTACTTTAAAACCCTCATACTCTATTTCCCCAAAATATAAATTATTTCTCATTTTCTCCACACTTCACTCTCTCTCACACTCTCTAACACCAACTCCATTTTCTCTCTTCCTCTCTCTATAACCACGAAATTTTCCAGCAAACAAACCTAAGAACATTCCTCAAACTTGAAATCTTCATCATATTGTGGTGTTGTTGAAGGTAAAAGCGATTTCTACTTCACTATTCCTTCAAGTTTTACTATTTCTTCTTCTCCATAAACATTTTTCTTTGAGATTATTCACATGCATGTTCATAAAAACGTTTTTGATGATTATGGTGATATTATTTCACCCAAAAACCAACATGCATGTGATGATCTTCAAGCTTAGAGGCTTGATCATCAAAGTTTGTTGTTAAAAAAGCATTGAACTAGGTTCATAAAGGATTTATTCCCAAATAAATATCTAAAACTTTTTTCTGATCAAATTCGATTTTTCCCAGAATTCCATCAAAAAAATGAGATGTTCTACAAATTTTCAGAAAATAATTTATTTTTCTCGAATTATTATAATTATTGCAAGAAAAAAGGGCAATAAATCATATAAAATACTTTCTGAGGTCTATGAAGTCTATGTAAATTCTTGGATGACCCCTAAAGTGATTAATGATATCTAAGTGAGTTTCATCGATATTTGCTAATGTTTGCTATGGTTTTGAATTTTATTTTTGTTTAATTCAAATAAATAATAAAACCACTTTAAGGAATATGAAAAGGCTATACATGATTTTTCAAAGATCCTACCTTATGTGTGTTAATCAGAAAAATATTTTGCAGAATTTTTCATAATGCATTCGTATTTTTCCCCGAGTTTTGTATTTATAAGACACTAATAATGGGGAAACTATTTGTACACATCTAAAACTCATGATAATTTACCATAAGACCTTAAAATATATTAGAACTCTAAATAAAAACTTGGATGATTTTTCTATTCAGTATACTATTTTTCTCCTATTTTCTAATATTAATTACACTTAAATCCACAAAATTAGATTTCACTATATAAAAATCATCATTGATATTTTTCCCGGATTATCTACACTATAAATTGAGTTTACACAAATTTTGGTAATTTATTTAACTATTTGGTAATTATTCACCATTTAATGATTATTCAAGAGCATAAAACAAAGAAAAATAGCAAATCTAATGGAAAATTATGTTTTATATTTTTCACATGTTCTATATATATTATAACAATGTTAAACAAAGTGTGGGCAATTTTGGAAACTGTCTTCTATTTATTTCCAATTTTGTTAGAATAAATGCATAAAAATCATATCATCGGGACAAACTATTTAGAAACCCATTGTTACATTTTCCCTGCTTAAGTATGTTTACTATCAATAATATAAAAAAATTTAGAATTTTTATTATCAGGATACTATTTTTCACAAATTTATGTTGATATGAAGGCTTAAAATTGTGGAAAAATAGTTAATCACATAAAAAATTAAAGAGAAAATTTATGGAAGACATCTGGTGTATTTGGAACAAAACTATAAAATTTGATGAATTTTGGAAATAGTTTGATAATATTATTGGATTTTTAGGAGTTTAAAACACCTTTAAATGTATTGAAATACCCTCAATTCATATTAAAAAAATATGGAAAATAATATCCAAAATTATCTTAATCACGTGAGTTATAAAATTTCACCATTTCAGAAAAATGTTTGTAACTTAACTTTATTGGATTTTGACATCATATTGGCATAATTCTATTGTAGTAGTAAGTATACTAGTGTTAGATTTCGATTAGAGACTCTCTAGTGAATACCATTATTGTAGAAATCGGTAGTGGTACAAGTGGAATCTAGTTGAAGGCACCATTTGCATCATCTCAATGTATTGTGAGTATTCACACACTCCCTTATTTTCGATTTTATGTTTTCGGGTGGAAAAGCATGTCCTAAACTATTTATGTTTGTTATATTTAGTTGACTCATATAAACTAGATTACTATATCTTGCATATTGTGAGTATTCACGTCTCCCTATTTTTGGTTTTTATGTTTTGTAGTGGAAAAGCATGTCCGAAAAACTATTATTTGTTTGTTGTATTTAAATTGATTTCTATCAAACTATTTTGCAATTATTTGCTATATTTTGCTATGTATGTCTATACAACACGAAAAATGAGAACTTATCGTCTTAAGTCCCTTCCCTTATACTTTAATCCAACCATTAACTCTTTGAGCCAAGGTTTATTATGAATAGCGTTATTAGGAATTAACAACTCCTCACTCGCCCGATTGTCGGGGTGCATGATACCATATAATCTATGGAACGATAAGCAAAGATCTTGATAGGGCATCAGTCATACGCTTGGATGGGAACTCATTGTTTGCTCATACACATACAAACTCGTTACTTGTTATAGCAATAAACTTTGTATCTCATTATCACAACGAAATTTTATTACTGGAAACTTATATACATATTTTAGAAATGAAATTGTTTGCTCCTTGTAGAAACGAAATTGATTGATCATTTTAGCAATGAAACTTGTTTAATCGTTTGAGTAACGAACTTTATCTTGCATGTGAATATGAACGTTCCATCTCATTTGGGCAACATACTTTATCTCTCATGATGACAAAGAACATTGTTTTTACAAATTTATTTACTCATTTTAACAATATACTTTTATTATTTGAAACCTATATCAAAACTTTGATTTTAATTCATGGAACCAATATTATTTTGTTTATCTGTGAGTAATCATCAACTATTTTTTATAGTTGACGCTCGTTTTACATGCTTTTTCAGGAATCATGAAGTAAGTGGCACTTAGGGACACATCACTTTTAGGAGCATTTGCATGTGCCGTATTTCAATTTTCATTGTAATTTCTTAAAAAAGTTATTCAAACCCATTGTAAATTTGTAATGATTTTTAATACTATGGTTGGTGTTGACTTTTAACTTTTGCTATGAAACCATTTATACTGCCATGCCTCGTGTTTCCGCTTTAGCAGGGTGTGACAGTCATGGCCTCCACGTGGCCATTCCACCTAGAGAGAGCCTGATAAACGAATGTGCAAGTCGCAAACTTCACCTTGCACTCCTTGGGACATCCGCAAATCTTAAACACCGATTCCACTTTTTCTAACCACCTTTTCAGAGTTATTATGCCTCCCGTCCGGTTGAAGGTTCGAGGCTTGGCGTTAGCGAAGTCCTTGTAGGTACAGGTTCGGGTGGGTCCCAAATTCATCCCATGGTTTGAGGTTTTGGCCCCTTACCCATTTCCTCTACCGTTGCTCCCGTTGTGGATATGAGCCAGCGCTGCTATAACTGCTGCTTGAAATGACGTTAAGTTCTTTTTTGGTGGAGGCGGTGGTGGTGGTGTTGCGTTGCGGTTCCCGCGTGTCTGTCTTTGAGGCATGTTTATGTCTTGGAATGGAAAGATGTTGAGTATCCAGTGTATTTTTGTTTCACGATTTCTTGGTTATAGCACAGTGTCTGTGACTCGGTTGTGTGTAAGTGAGTGAATGCATAAAATCAACATGTAGTAAAAGTAATAGAACACATAACAGATAACACCATCATGTGAAAATATATATCCGTTTTCATTAATGACAATCTTTTAAGTACATGAAAATTTGCCTACTTAAGGTATACAATACATGAAGTGAAATAAAATCCGACAGAGTAACGACTCCATATGTAGTGTAATCACTTAATCATGTAGTCGATAGTACATAGGGTAGTACATAAAAGAAAATCATAACGGTAGTAAGTGAACGGGTACTAGCTGCAACGAGATGGGTCTTCAGGTGAAATCACATGCCAAAATGTCGTGCCACAAGATCAACTATCTCAGTCATCTCCCTGACGACCTTGTCCCTCTCGTGCTCCGCATGTACGGCTTGGGGCTCTGCTTCTAAAAGTTGTTGCCTATGAATGGCAACCTCCTCCTCTATGGAGTGAGTCCTATAAATGGGGTCCCTCGGTGGTGCGGGGTGGTCCTGCCTTACCTTTGAGGTAAGAGGCTTGCTGGGGACTTCATTAGTGTCCACGTCTTCCTCCATGACCTCGTCGGTTTCTACAAACTCATAGTCCGTCTCCATGTACTCCTCAGGCCCATCACCAAGGGCTACCTCCTGACCCATCATAGGGTCTTCCTCGATCACTCTGTGGGCCACTAGGGCCTGGTAGTAAAGGATGCCTTCATGTCCCTCGTCCATGGCGACTGCGCGAGAAACTGAGGGTGAGAAGTGTGTAAAGGGAGTACGTGTAAATAGGTTTCCAAAATACTCCTATAGTATTTTAATTGTTAGGTTTGAGTTCCTTAGAGTTCTTGGATACGAGGTAAGCTTCTAGATCCATTTCCCGCCATGATTACTCCCAAACACACATTGGTCATATTTTGAATAAATATAGTTGACCAGGCTATATTTATCCCGAATATGACTACATAGCTGTCTGGACTTAACCACAATATTCAATTTCCTCCAGAGGCTTTTAGTGTTATGGTTTTATTGCATACTTAGGTTGATGGGTTTTCAGCATTCTAACAATCCAATAGTGTACATGCAACCCTATAAACCATTGATCTATGTTTTCTCTATTATACATGCAAATATTCAATATTCCAAGGTTCCATTTGTTACACCCTGTTCTGAAAATATACGTTTATGGGTTTCAAAGGCCAAGGCTACGGGCATTTCATTGTTTTATGGGTTTTGAGTTTTTATTCGAGAGGTTTTGGGGCAAGGTGTGTCCTTAGAAGCGTAGGGCTTCTCGCCACCTTTTCGTGGATATAAAGTTCATCGGAAATGGACTTGGAATAAAGGAGTTATGACACTTTGAGTTATTGACAGAAAAGGCCCCTAATGGAAATAAATGGACTGAGGAACCATGCATGCAAGGTGGCAAACGCGTGAGTACGCCCAGCGTATAAGAGTAAAAGATCGCTAGTGCCTTCTGGCGTACGCCCACCGAACAGGATGTATACCCAGCGTACGCCGAATGTCCAGAAACCCTAATGTGTGCCAAGGAGATGTTCGGGCTTAGGGTAAAGCCCATTGGAGGATTTGAGCCCAATTTGGCAAATTGTTCCATTAATGGGCCACTAATGGGCTTGGAAAACCTACCTAGTGTTGGGCTCTTGTTTTGGAATTGGGATAGGGGTAAAATGGTTATTTTACTCCCATGCATGGATCAAGGATTATGGTATGGGGCGCAATTGCTAACTTGGGTATATTGATTGGTAGTCGCAGCTCGGGAAGCTGGCGGGGCAGCAACTAAGGATTTCTTCAGGAAGCTTTTACATTCGAGTTGAGTCTTCTCACCATACTAATGGGTCTAACGCACCAAGACCAGCCCATTATGTGATTATGGTTTATGTGTTAGTCAATTCTGATTTGAAATGTTATGTAATTATGTGTTATTGCATGGAAGACCCCGGGGGGAGCCCGTGGCATTGGATATAAGACCATGTGGGGTAGCATATGGCATTCCTAGGTAAAGACCATGTGGGGCAGCCCATGACACAATGGTGTAAGACCCTGAGGGGGAGCCCACGACATCCTTACAGGTTATTTGTGTTATGTGTAGATATTTCTATGATATATGATATGTTTATGTGATATGTGTTATGCTAGTTGTCTTTGTGATACTTGCATGGAAGACCTCGGGGGCAGCCTGTGGCATTGGATATAAGACCATGTAGGGTAGCCCATGGTATTCCTAGGTTAAGACCATGTAGGGTAGCCCATGGCACAATGGTGTAACACCTTGGGGGAGCCCACGAAATCCTCACAGGTTTTTGTATGCATGGCTTATGTGTTATATGTAGCTTCTATAGCTAGCAGGAATTGTGATACGGGTAGCTTTTATAGCAACATGAACTTTTCAGGAAAACTGAGACTCCCACTGACCTCTTGACATATATGATTCTCTTATCAAGGAACTTTCCTTGACAAAACAAATATTCAAGAGTTAGTGCTAAATCTTATCAAGACTAACACTTCACATAATTGGTCCTACTTGGTCTTTGTCTTATCCAAGACAGCACAACTTACCAATTTCAAATGTGAAAGAATAAGAAATTTTTTCCCAATTCCACATTTCTTGAGTGTTATAAACCTACTAAAGACGTGTCACTCAATGTCACAATCTTGGAGTATGACTCTAAGACTTGATATTGGAACGAAGTATGATTGGATTTTTGATTTAACCATTTCAACAATTCGAGTTCCTCTTCTTAGGCATACAAGTGCACTAAGACTCACTTATAGGATAAATTGAGAAATGGTTCTTAATCCTTTCTTCTTAGAGTGGAGAAACTTTTATCTTTCTGCCTATTTGATTCTTTTTATTCGTTCTGCCATTTATTGAAACCTTTTCAATCAACTCAAAATTACAGTTAATCTTTTAAGTATAATCACATTTACTAAACTTTAGAAAATCATCACGAATACTTTATCTCTCCTTGTGGTGGACTTGATCAGCGCACAACCAAGTGTACGTAATCCCTAGCCCTTCACTTGACTCTTTGTCAAGGAATTAGCCTAATTTCCAAATATGAAGGTTTTGCATTCGTCACACAATGCAGGTTGCATGATTCCAAGTTTCTGTCCAATTGAAACTTGGGCGATGAGAAACTCTCCCTATTGGGTAAATTCTCTACACTTCCACAAATAACCTAATTAAGAATCAATTCCATTATTGCTAATAGTAGAAACATTCAAACATCAATTTTTCATATATGTCATTGCAAGGATAAATAAATAAGACAAAATCCAATTTTATGTTGTTGCGGAAAAACTTTGTCCTTACAATGCAATTCAACTGAAAAACTACACTATTACATATTTCTTAGCAATCTACCCCAACTCTAAAGTAGAAGCTCAAAAATGTTATCCTCAAATCCATGCGATTGTTATCCATTTCTTCATGATCAGATCCAGCACGCTTCTTCCTTTGTTTTCTTTGATCCTGCAAAACACGGAAATGTAATCTTATCACGTCATGTATTAAGAATCAAAATAGGAACTTATAGAGTTAGTTAATGGATTTTACCTGAAGTAGAGCCATACGTCTTGACTCTCCCATCTCTTAGATCTCTCAGGTAAACAGGGCAGCTTCGTCTCCAATGCCCCTTCTTATAAAAATGAAAGAAAATGGACTCCTTTGGCACAACACATCGGACAATCACAGACTTAGTCCTTTCTGGACTTCCAATGTTGCCAGTGTCCATTGAAGTTTGGGAGTTTGATTCACCTGACAAATTTGCTTGATCAGCATGCTAAATCATTGTTGATTCAGCAGCTATAAGCAAATAGGTCAAATCAATGAAGGTCACGTCGTGGTCCATCATATAGTACTCTTTAACGAACTCAGTATATGATTCATAAAGTGACTGAAGAACCCAGTCAACAGCCAACTCACCTGAAATCTCGACACCCAACATCCTTAACCTGTCAATGTGCGACTTCATTTCTAAGACGTGTGCACACACAGGTTTCCCATCTTCGTGTTTACTTGCCAAAAGGGCTTGAGTGAGCTTGAACTTTTCAAGCCTTCGAACTTGTGGGTCAGGGAGAATAATTGGAGGAGGTGGAGGAAGCGAAGCATGATCTCTGGTTCCTCGATCATATCGTGGAATATCATATTTATTTGGAAAACTTGTTCCATGGGATTTGGGAAGACTATTGTTAGAATCAAACATCTACAAAACAGGAGAAATTCAATTTAGTTGATAAGAATCCTTCATGTAACACCCAAATGAAACATCAAGGCTAGGATCCTAAATTGTTTAACCCAATTTTATGATTTTTGTGCATTTATTATAATAAAAATTGAAATAACTAGAAAAAAGTTTCCAAAATTTCCCAAACATTTTTGTATTACTGTTATTAGACATTATTAAGCTAAGAAAAATATAAAAGATATTTTTCAATTAGTATTGTTATTTTTCTTTGTTTTATCCTCTTAAATAATCATTAATTGGAGAATAATTATTAAACAGTTGAAGTAAATTACCAAAAAAAATTTAAACTTTATTTAAAGTGTAAATAATCTGGGAAAAATCCCAAAGGCGATTTTTACCTACTGGAATCTGATTTTGTCGATTTAAGTGTATTTAATCTTAGAAAATAGAAGAAAAATAGCGTAATGAAAAGAAAAACCATCCAAATTTTTATTTAGAGTTATAATATATTTTAAGCTCTTCTGGTAAATTTTTATGAATTTTGGATAAGAACAAATATTTTTCCCATTATTAGTCCATTATAAATACAAAAATCGGGGAAAATAGGAATGCATTATGAAAAATTCTAAAAATATTTATCTGAGTACTACACGTTAGGTAGGATCTGCGACAAATCGTATATAGCCTTTGCAAATTCCTTAAAGTGGTATTATGATTTATTTGAATTAAATAAAAAGAAAACTCAAAACCATAGCAAAAAGTAACAAAAATCGATGAAACTCACTGAGATGTCATCATTCACTTTAGGGGTCATCCTTGAATTCACCTAGGATTTATAGACCTCAGAAAGTATTTTATATGAATTGTTTCCCTATTTTCTTGCAATAATTATAACAATTCGAGAAAAATGAATTTTTTTCTGAAAAATTGTAGAACATCTCATTTTCTTGATGGAATTCTGTGAAAAACCGGATTTAATCAGAAAAGAAGTTTTACATATTTATTTGGGAATAAATCCTTTATGAACCTATTTCAATGCTTTTTAACAACAAACTTTGATGATCAAGCCTCTAAGCTTGAAGATCATCACATGCATGTTGGTTTTTGGGTGAAATAATATCACCATAATCATAAAAATCGTGCTTATGAATATGCATGTGAATAATCCGTGCATAGAATGGTGTAGAAGAAGAAGATAGGCAAGAAAACTTGAGATTTTGAAGGAAGATTGAAGGGGGAATGAAGGATTTTCATTTTTACCTCAAGAACAACTTCAAATGTTGATGTTTTTGAGTAGAAATACATGAACTGTGCTGCCAAAGTTCATGGTTTAGGGTGAGGGAGAGAGAAAATGTGGTGGTGTGTGTAAGTGAGAGAAATGAGAGAGATGAGAGAAGAGTGTGGGAAAGAAGAACAATTGATGAAGTGTTTTTGGGAAGAGGCTTTCTTGGAGAGAGGGGGACGATTTTGATGGATGAGAGAGGAATTTTCAATTTATTTTCCATAAATTTTATAAAATATCTCCAATTTCTTTATAAAGTTCCCGCAAATTTTATAAAATGTGCAATTAGATAAGATTTGTTCATAACTCTTGAGTTTTTGGTTTATAACATAAGGTTGACTATTAATGGGTTAAATTTTAATTTCTCTTGATTATATTTTTTCTCATTTTAATTATTTTAGAATAATATTGTACGGTTCATAATTTTTTTTATAAAATTTTTAAGCTTAAATTTTATAAACTTAGGTTTTTAACGTTTTGAGAGTTTGTAAATCTTTGGATATCAAAATAAATAGAATCTTTGAGACTTCAATTTATCTTATGGTATTATAACTCTTTTATAGTTATAAATAATGTTTGTAACTTATTTTATCGGTTTATTGGCATTCTATGTATTGATTCCGAGATTCAAGCAAAATTGAGGAAATCAAGTATACTAGTCCTAGTTTTCAACTTTGACTTAAGTTCCTACATGACTCGGGCCTAATTTATATCACTAGGTCAAGTGCATGATGTGTGTATAAGATTCATAAAAAAGGTGTTCGAGTCAAAGAGTGATCCAAATATGGATAGTCACTGAAGTTAAGTAGTTATAGAATTCACATATCAATGTGAAATCTGAATACACTATCCATTGTTTCTATTTGTTTCCAACTTTCTATTAGGTTATAACTTAGCTTCTAGTTACTAAGCCTAGTATGTATCGTGCCTATAGGTGCAACTATGTTTAGTCAAATCTAGAACCAACTCGAATTTTGTTGGTTGTCACAACAATTAATGAACCTATAACTCAATCATGGGTGAATTCATTTAGGAAACTAGTTGACGAAGACTATGTACCACATCTCGCCTACACTATAACTCAAACTGATATGTTATAGGATATTCCTTAATAGCCAATGGTTGTTTCTATCAAGTCTCGAAAGACATTGATATCTAAATTCAACCCATTGCAGACTACCAATGAATTTAAGAGATTGAATCAATTCCACAACAAGGACAGTAAGAAGACTAGGGATATATTGTCAGATGATGGACCTAAAGTAATGAAGACTTACAAACCTTGGTCATTGAAGAACACAATATTCTTTCAGTATACTCTAGTGTGATTCAGCATGTAGTCATCAAGAAGTACTTCAGAACCCAGGCAGGCTTTGTATTGATGAATCCTAAAGAAATCTTCTTGATTGATAGAGTATACATCTTCAAGATTGAAATGCATCAAAAGATGAAGACTGTATATCACAAAAGCCTACAACTTTCTTAGGTCCCTGGTATATGACCTTGCGATGATAGATGCTGAGATTCATCATGGTCTTGCTATTCCAGTTGATCTCCCTTCATTTGAGTATCCAACAATGATCATTGAAGGTATTAATGAAATGAATATAGGGGCCACCAATGGCCCTAATGTTGGTATCATCTTCAGAACTTCCAAGGATACTAGAAAGAACTTCCTACCTGCAAGAGTGTTTCTTCACTGCAATAAGAAACAACTAGAATACATCCTTAAGCTCACTAAAAAATCTACGTTCACTACACATGAAGTGAAGCTTAAAATTGAAAGAAGAATCAAATGGGTGTATGTTCTAAGGAAGTTTTGGTGGCTGCTTATCAAGTTTTTCAAATTTGATATATGAAGAAGATTAGTAGCGAGGTCACTAAGGGAAAAAATGGTTATACTTGAAAGGGACCGTCGGTGGCTAAGGTGTTCATTATAGATGCGAAGTCCTAGTTAGACGATGAGGCGAATAGGTATTTTGTGTTAACATGTGGAAGAGTTGTGTGTTCTACGTGTCTCACATCTTACTACCTTTGTAATTCTCTCATATTGTAATACAAGTCTCTTTATCTCCATTATCTTATAGTTTATCATCTTACTGTTCAACAAGTATCTTTCAACTTGCTTATATTAATTGATGTATTTTGTTGTTATGCATCGTTTATAATTCTACAATCATATTATTGTAAAGCTAACTAAAGATCCTTGAGATTAACCCAATATTCCACACATCTAATGTCTTTAAGCATTAGTACTTCTCTCAACATCCTAAATGTTTTTGAGATTCATTGATAGTGGAAAATAACCTGTTAAGCTTAGATTATGCTCATCTCAAATCCATGATGGAGGATGTCGCAGATCATACAACAGATGCCGAATCAACCATGGAAAACCATGTGATCCACGAACCAAATTATTCTCACATTAACATGTTGGTTAACAACACGAACTCCATCAACAAAATAATTATTCTGAGTGTCACTTCATTTTCAACTTATACCGTCACTTTGATGTGTCGGTTAACAACACATGCTCCATTAACACAATGTAAATAAAATGTGCTTTTGCATGGGTAGAATACGACTCACGTTTTTAATAAATCAAGATTTTAATTTAACAATCTTTCATTCCTTTTAATAGTTCAGTTAAAACTTTTTAACTTTAAACACATATCCTATCAAACCCTTTTGGTAACTGAATTCTCAAAATGCAAAGAGGCGGTGAGGGTGGTAAGCCCAAGGCTTTTAAAAACCAAAATCATTTGTAATCTAAGAGATATCCGTAAACATCTCTTATGGCATCAAACATGGACACACCTAGTCTTGGTTTCGCGATAATGTATCTCCTATACACGTATGGATACTTGTTTGTAATAATCTTATACATATAGTAATCCCATTAATAGCGAATGTATATTTAAACCTTTAAAATTTAATGTTTATCCTTTTAAATATTAATTAAAAATTATTTAAAAATTTAATTAATCCTTTAAATATTCATATTTAAATTTTCTAATTAAATAATATTAAAAATTAAATATTCAGATTTAAATTGTAATTTACACAATATTCATAATAGTTACTTAAAATATTCAACTTTAAATTTTTATTTAAATAGTATTTAAAAGTTAGCTTAAATTGAATATTCATATTTAAATAATTTAGATAATATTTAGATTTATATATTTAAATATTTAAATTTAAATCCTTTTAAATAATATGTAAAATAAGGGGCATTATCTACAAAATTCGAAAGACATCATCAATCCAGAAACTTGAAAAGCGCCCATTCACGCTACGACCAAGAGGAGTCGCATTGCGAACTGCGACTGTCACATTTCTAGATTTCAGTTATTAAGGAGTTCTCATAATTCAAACATGTAGGCTCTGATACCACTGTTTGGTTTTATATGCATCTATAGACACGATAGAGGCAACGGAAAGAACAAAATACTTATGTATACATGCACCGTAGGATCTAAGTTTTACAAATGTCCTCTGTGGCTTAACCTTGATCTTCTAAACCTTCTTAATCGAAATTGATCCTTTATTGATCCAACCATGTTGCTTGTATGAGAGGACCTAATGTAGAATCCGTCTAACAAAATCACACCCAAGATTCGAAAAAGAGAACCAAAAAAATAGGAGGGGGTCAA
Organism: Lactuca sativa; assembly: GCF_002870075.4. Taxonomy (NCBI): domain Eukaryota; kingdom Viridiplantae; phylum Streptophyta; class Magnoliopsida; order Asterales; family Asteraceae; genus Lactuca; species Lactuca sativa. The sequence goes on from NC_056628.2 coordinate 122,335,193, forward strand.
ATTTCAACGAACCCTATAAATGGTTAATAAATTTGACCCTAAGAAAAGGGAGGAAAAAGTTGGTCAAAATTTCGAGTCAATGTGCAAAAAGGAATGAAACCTTTATTACCATATTTATATCCTTAAATCCCTTCGATGGTTTCATGTCCCATCCCATGTAGGATTGAGATATAATTCTAAAATACCTCCCATCAAACGTGGGATGGCGATTTCAAAATTCCCTTAGTCCAAAAGATATCTGCAATATTACAATTAGTAAATTTTTTGGCGAGTTAATAATCAACCCCTTGAATTAATTAATTCCCAATTAATTTTGACATAACTTCTGATTAATTTATTAAACACAACAAATTAATAAACTTATTTTCTCCTTAATTCTATTTCTTTTAGTTTCATATTTATGTCATTCAGGCAATCAAAAAGTAACCTATTATTATTTATAAATATTACCAATGGTAATGACCTTGGACATTATTTATAATAGTTTTCACTTACTTATAAAAACTATTTGTATACAATCACTTCACATATAATATCAATACATTTAGATTGTATTACACAATGCATAGTTTTTTTGAATGGTTGAAATAGATGGAATCCCTAGTTGACATTCAATGGACGAAAGCTAACCATAACGAGATGCTACATTGACATTTAATAGATATGAGTTCAATGGTTATTGAAGTATTCAATGGGAAACAAAGATAGTTATTTAATACAAAATGATAAAGAAATAATTTTTTTGTATAAACATATATTTAATTTATATTTTGTGGACTTCAAGGCATTATAAGTAAAAATGAAAGTTTTATAAAACAGAATGATGATGTGATATTTTATTAAATTTTAAAGAGTTCAATACATTGCAGAGCGAATACAAATTGTGTATCCTATGATCCTTAATTATATCATTCATGTATTTATGGTTGATATTGAAGTCAATAATTAAATTTTTTTTTATCATATCAAATAGTTGTTATTTAAAGAGCACATTCACTTTGTAAGTATACAACATAGCATCCTGATCCCATTAAATTTTAGTTTGGTCAATGTGCTAAAGGACCGACAACTAATCAGACTCGCCATGTCTGAAGATCTATTCGTTGCATTATACTATGATCAATTGACCATACACAACGTTCTTGAAGGTCCAACCACACATAGTTAGTCTAAACACCCAACGGTCCATTTGGATGTCCTTAACACTTGATAGTCATAAAGTGTTGCAGTACTTACGATCATCTGAAGACTTTCACCATCAAGTTTTTTTTTATAATTACTGGTCATTGCCTATTATTCGATTTGATCCAAAAATGGGTTGTAATGTAATCAATTTTCATATTAATACTGACACTTGAAACATGATAGTATAAAAACGATAACTATTCTTCATCAGGAAAATAATAGAGAAGGAGAAAATGGAACAAAACAACACCAAATAGATAAATATAATAATGTTAAAGGACGACTATTCTTCAATACACAAGCTTGTAAATATATGTGGAGCCTAAGATTGTCTCTCCAAGAGAACCCTTTTCGAGAGATGGGAACTCCATCATACATAAAGAATAAGGGGTCGTGATGCACCAATG